>NC_064639.1:804953575-805253575 GCF_023864345.2 Schistocerca serialis cubense | reverse complement strand
TTCCCTCTGCATCACCTGATTTGATTCGACTACAATGTCATCAGAAAACCTCAAAGTTTTTATTTCTTATCATTGAACTTTAATTTCTGTTCCAAATTTTTCGTTGGTTCCCTTTACTGTTTGTTCAATGTGCAGATGAGTAACGTCTGCGGTACGCTACAACCCTGTCTTACTCCCTTCTCAACCACTGCTTCCCTTTCATGCATGCCAACTCTTATAATTGTCATCTGGTTTCTACCGGTTTTCCCATTATTATGTAAAGACTTCGTATTACTATTTCAGAAGCATAACTTATTCAACTGATATTTCGGTAGTATTCACTCCTGACATCAACTGCTTTCTTTGGGATTGGAATTATTGCAGTTTTCTTGAAGTTTAGGGTTACTTCAACTACCTCATACATCTTTCACATTAGGTGGAAGAGGTGTATTTTATGGTTGGCTCTTCCAAGGCTGCCAGTTGCTCTCACTGTCGTCTACTCTCGGTGCACTGTTTGCACTTAGCTCTTTCCTTGCTCTCTCAAATTTTTCTCTCAGTATCATATCTCCCACGTCATCTTCATCTACGTCCTCTTCCAGTTATATAGATCCTCTATATACTCCTTGTATCCTTCAGCTCTCCCTGATTTGCTTAGGACTGGCTTCCAGCCTTAGCTCTTGATATTCATACAACTATTTCTCCTACCGCCAAAGACCTCTTTAATTTTCCTGTAAGCGGTATTTATCTTTCACCTACTGATCCATGATTATAAATTCTTACATTTGTCCTCTATCCATTCCTGCTTATCCATTTTGCACTTCCTATCGGTCTCATTTTTTTAGACATTTTTATTCCCTTTCGTCTGCTTCATTCGCTGCATTCTGATATTTTCTCCTTTCATAAATGAAATTCAGGGCCTTTTATGTTACCCAAGGATTTGTACTAAGTCTTGTCCTGTTACCTATTTGAGCCTCTGCTGCCTTCACTATTTCATCTGTCAAAGTTGCCCATTCGTTCCTGCTGTATTCCTTTCACCTGTTCTAATCAATGGTTGCTTAGGGCTCCCTTTGAAACTCGACAACATCTGGTTCTTTCAACTTATCCAGATCGCCTCTCCTTAAGTTCCTGTCTTTTTGCATTTTATTAACGTCATTCACCTACAAAAAGTGTACGGCACCTGTACGCAACTTGTATTATACGCCAAAAAAAAAAAAAAAAAAAAGAGAAAGAAAAAGAAACTTGGCGCAATCGGACCTGACTGTGTTAGCAGATGCTGAATATAATGTCAGTGACACTATAAACGCTGGCCAAGCTGCAAAGAGAGGTGTTCAACTTCAGTGTATAACATAGCATATAATATATTTCCACTATATAGACAGAAATTAAGATAAAAAACTTAGTATTTTGTCATTCTGCTCAAACTTTGATTAGTCATTATTTCTTGACGAACTGTACGTCCTTGGCTTTGGGCGCAGAAAAAAGTTGTTGTAATCAGCGTTATACAGAATTTTGTGCTCTTTTAAATTGGAAATAGCTGCCAAAGCGCAAGAAGCACAAGAAACAGAGCGTTTCAAAAAAAATCTGAAAAAACATAAAATTTTAAAAGCTTTTTGACTGTAGAAAGCTTAGCCAACATGAATTTTGTTGGAAAAACTTGATTCCTAATTTTTGAAACAATATAAACAAGTTAAGAAATTTAATCTTCAACCCGACCTTTCATAAGGTATAGAATTTTTTTCCGACAATTTGACTCGACTATTATAGTACGTAAATTTTCAAAAATAAATTAAGTATGCAGTATGTTCGTCTATAAAATTGTTTTTCACAGAAATGGATTGTTTTTATGTGGGTCCAATAGGTAGATTAACAGTGAAAATCTTTTTCTCTGAGATACAACTCAGTTATATCATTTTGTTATGTACACCTCCGCTCATCTGAAAGGCTGGCAACTTCTGGGACTTACAGATGGCTGCCTTACATAGCGTTAACAAGGCTTAGCGCAATGGGCAGTTGCTGACCTGCACAGTCCTAAGGTAAGGATGCTCGAATCCCTTCATGGCTTTACACGCAGCCTGTCTGCTTCTGTAAGATTCAGTTAGCAAGTTTTGCAACTGCAAACAAAATTACCGCAGCACATGATAAACCTTATATGAAGTTTAGCTATGAGTGAACGTCACAATGAATGTGAATGTGCAGCTGTGACGAAATTTAGCTTGGTGTCTGTCGTTAATTTATTTAATCATCAAACTCGTTAATCATTTCTTAAACAAATGGTTTTTATGCACACAAGTCTTCAGTTTAACGATGTACTGGTGCTCCACCATATGTCTGTCCATGCCATGGTGAAAGTGAGATGTGTACTGTGCTTAGCAAGTTCAGAGAGTGTGGTGTAATCCAAGTTATACGACACGTTCCATCTACACGCTGGTGAATCTACAAAAGTGACACAGAGGAAGCTTCAATTCTTAACATAAATATGGTGAAGAACAATTAGCTCTCTAGCGGCAAAAGTTGGCGTCTGATAAATCTTCAAAACATGTCAGCAAGTGCCTCAGCGCATAATTTGCATCTGGCAGTAGGCCAAAAGTTATAACAACATCTGCAGTGCGTCCAGTTTCCTCTGGTTCTTGATTAATTAAAACTTTGATTGGAGTCATCGTGGTTGAGTCGTGAAGAAGATGATTCATCGCTAACTCGAAATCCTTGACATACATATCAAGTATGCCTTTTGTAGCAGTAGATCCTATAAAGCCTTCCTAGCTCTCTTATGAAACTCGCTACTGGGTTTGCTTGTGGGTGGTAGATGGCTGTATATGTATCTTTATTCCTCTTCCTCGATAAGATTCCTTTCTATTTATTTGAAATGAATTGTTTCTAGTTGCGTAAAATCACGTGTTACACATACTCAATCGCAAATGAGAAATGTATGACAAGCACTTCCGCAACAGAATTCCCAGTAGCCTTTTCCAGAGTTTGACGTATTTAGACACAAACTTGATGGCTATATGGATGCAGTGGGGGATAACGGGAGAAACGGGAACGTCTTGTTTTGTGGAATGTTTTGCCTTCTGGCGCTTCACAATAATTGCCAGCACTTTCTCAGCTACCTGTCCGTGCTGTTATAGTAGACTTTCTCCTTACGTTTGCTATTGCTCTTTCCTGGACCAAACTGCAAGTAGCTCATGTGGGTGTACAAGATCAGCATATTTATCAACTCTTCTCGCCCACACACCACTCATCCTGATCCGTTTGGTTTCCTATGGCGGAATAATATATTGTGTCTCAGCGGATAAAACTGCCTCAACGCTGGGAAATCCTTATTATGAATCGTCTCTTTCATCACCATTATGGTTGGAGGAAGGCAACGGCAAATCACCTCCATTACGGCGGTGCGGGTTTCCTGCGTCGTTCCCCTACGCTCTGTCAACAAGCATGGAACTTTATTTCCATATGAGAATTAAAAAAACAATTAGAGATAAAACCGCACTGTCTCTCAGTCTCATGTGGTGCTCTGTCTTATTCTTATCCTGTGTTTTGCAAGGCATCACCAACGAAGCTCTCATACACCGCACATATGAATAACAGGATATCACATCTGTTACTGATTTCCTCCTTTGTGCCCTGCATTAATCCAACTCAACTCGCGAGCATAATAGTGCATCGGCAATGATGCTGTCTTTACCAGGAATGTAATTAATTTGAAACGAAAATTCCTGTAGGCAGAACTTCCAACGAGACAACCACCAGTGCATGAGCTTTGCATGAGATCAGAAATTCCAGAACCTTGTACTCTATGGTAGTTCTTTCACACAAGTAGTACCAAATTTTTGGAATGCATAGACAATGCATGAAATTCTGTAACAGAATAGCTATACTCACTCTTGTTTAGCACAAGGCTGCCAAATGCCATTCTTTATTACTCATTTATTCCATTCACATCAACTTACTAGAACACTTCCACCACATCTTCCATTTTGCTGCAGTATGAAGCAACATGGTATGGAAAGGTCAGATCAGAGTGGGCCAGAATGGTGGACACATTCAGCTCAGTGAATCGTCTGTTAGAATCCTCACCCCTCTCCCAGCAAACTTTTTTGCCTATAAGGGCGTGAAGATCTCGATTTCCATAAATCTACAGTATAAATTTATAAGTCGAAGGGAGCTCCTCAACTGTTTCTTAGACTTTGGGAACAGGAACTTCTGAACTCACTTCAGTATTTTGCTGTGAGGACAGATTCCATCTCGAGTAATTAGGTGTCCCCAAAATGAAACTTCTTTCTTTCCAAAGCTCGACTTCTTTAAGTTCAGAATAAGTCTGGCTGCTTGCAGTACCTGCTTCAACCTCCACACACAGTAGCTGTGCTTTTGTAGGACTCTGAAGCAAATTTCGTGTCATCAGTACATTTGGTAACGAAATCCTCAGCTTCTTCACTGAGTATGTTATCTAGGGTCCAAACCAACACACATGAAGATGTTGATAAACTGCATGATACCTTCTTAAATTGGTAACATTTTTTTGGCATAAAAACGTAGTGAAGTGCCAGCAGTTGGTGTCTAGTTCGACCTGCCAAAAACTTTGCCGCAAATCGACTGTCGAGAAGATGCTTTTCCTGTGGAAATTTTGCAACAACTCTTCGGGGGTCTTGGGATCCGTTTCAGATAGTGATTATTTGGTGGGACTTGAGCACCAATCTGGACATGTCATCCCTCTTTGGGACAGAAGACTGTTGTAACTACTGCTTGCCCTTTCAATATCCCCTTGTTCCAACATTTGTTTAATTTGCTATTCTACTTGCTATTAATAGATCAGTCGAAGCTGTATGGCTGTAAGAAAAATTTATGTCCCTTAACCCTAAATTTATATCTAAATTTCTTAAAAGTATCAGACTAAAGACTTTTCAGGGTCTGTTAACATGTCGTTGAGCTCCTCACGGCTGTCACTTGGTTCAAATGGCTCTGAGCACTATGGGACTTAACTTCTAAGGTCATCAGTCCCCTAGAACTTAGAACTACTTAAACCTAAATAACCTAAGGACATCACACACATCCATGCCCGAGGCAGGATTCGAACCTGCGACCGTAGCAGTCGCGCGGTTCCGGACTGCGCGCCTAGAATTGCTAGACCACCGCGGCCGGCGCTGTCACTTGGGATGTATCATACCTTGGAAATCTTAAGACATGTAGAAATTCGTCAAGCTCTGCCACACCAATCTTACATTTTTCCACATTTTCAAAGGGATAACCTGTCGTAGCATGGCGAGCCGTCCTTGGAGGAAATTCATGATTACTAATCAATGCTTGGCACCAACTTGTTGAAATTGAGAATTGTTTTGTGCTATACCTCGGCGAGGGAAATTTCTTATCTGCCTATATCAATAACTGCAGTATGGTCTCGCATAAACTCCACCCCTAGTACGCCTTTTCTCATCGGCTGTGGAATTATTATGGCATTTGTGACGAACGTCACAGCCTGACACATGAAATCAAATCTTCCCTCGTCCATGTTTTTTGCAGTGGGAAAGCCATCAACTCCTATGCTTGCTCGAAAGCAAATAATGTGGTTTCCAAAATTCCACTTATGAGTCTGCCCATGTCCACTGTAGTGGAAAGTTTTAATGACAGGACACACTGCTTCATTGGTATTTTCACCTTGTCCAAAACGTCGTCTCTGACCTCGTCATACATTATCATACTCAGAATGTACAAATGGGCCCTGCCTGCACTTGTTTTCTGCTTATTATTTAGTCAAGGTTGTTGAGTCCGTTGTGGATCTGAGTTCATGTTTCAACTATTTCCATTGCTTCGTTTTCTCCCTCTGTCAGCTATTTTTGTGCGCCGTTTCCCATACATGATGTCCCATTGCAATGTTTGGGTCTCTGATTTCGCCAGTTATTCCTTTCATTTTGAGACCAGCTGCCATTGCTGCTCACACCCACACTGCCATTCATGACCACGTCCTCCTGGGAGTTCACTTTCCGTTGCAGAACACACTATCCTATCTGACCACACGTACTCATCGAGATCTGTTACTATTAATTTAAATGACTCCCGGTCATTATTTTGAACACAGAGCAGGGGCGTCTTCTTATATTTTGTTAACATCACGTAAAATAAGAACTGAATCAGCTCACCATTACTGTATGGATAATGAAGATGCCGATTTCGTTTTGGGATTTCGTCGGAACACTTCGAATAAGATTGCAAGCATGTTGCCACCAGTGATGTGGCTTACATGATGCTTAGTTGCAACCTGTTATGTTCCGCGCGAGAGCATTATAGCTTCATAATTTTTGATTCAAATTCTGCAAAGGTTGTACAGCGTATGTTAAGTGGTAAAGCTTTCGTGATTATATTCCCCCTCGTGTGGCTATTCATGAACGCTAACTTTCTTTGAAATGGACAAGAGTTTGATAAGCTACCCTTAAACTGAACAATGAACATCTTAATATGCAAGTCTCCGCCTGCAGTGTAGGTTACGAATTTCCTCGGCGAGAAAAATACCTGTAATCGAAGATCTGCCCCCTGACGGACATGGTCCTCGATGCTACACATGATTCTCTCACAATGGTTCCATCTTATGTAGCAACAGTGAGTCACAAGGCTCTGAATTCTCACAAATATGCCCCTCACTATTGACTTTGCACCAACTCTCTGCTAGGGGTACTAGAATCTCCGCAACTCACAGTCCCTTAATCTCCCACCTAGGCTTTTCTATATCTCATATGCGCAAGGCAAATTCTGAAGTTTCTGAGAATCGAACCGGTTCTGTAGCTTAAGATTCAAACCACTCTTCCAGAACCCTCATTCTTTCTTCGAATTGGACTCAGCCTGGGCCAGCCTGGCCACTCTGCTTTCTACTGTTTCTGAAAATCGGACCAGTTTTTTGTCAACGGATTTGAATTGGCTGTCGAATTATTCACATAGCGCTGCCATCTGTTCCCTAAACCTTTTTCTATCCTCCTGCGCTTCTTTCCGACCTACTTCCACTTTTATCCTGCCTCAACCTTCCCCTCTCCTTGGCTTATTTCCTATCTGCTTCGTCCTTCCTGCATCTCTTCTCTGCTCTCCTACGGCTCTCCTGCCCTTCTTTCCTGTCTGTTTCTGCTTTCTCTAGCACTTGTTTGACCCAGTATGGAATATCCCCTATGTTAAATTTGAGCTGCTGTGTGCCACAATCGACTTTTTTCTCACAAGTTGTTTAGCTGTCCTGCGGTTTTCTGGGATTCAGAAAGCGCTGTTGCTACCGACGCCTCCCCCTTTGAAAACTGCGATAGGACTTCCCTTGCTTCCTCTGAACCCCCTGGCTTAAAACTTTCCTTGCCTTTCCAGATCACCTTCTACCAGTCCTATATACGTATGAAGGAAGTGTAATAGAAATCTACGGTACACTGAACTACTGCTATCACAAATTTAACGTGACCCTAAACACTGAAATATCGTCATATGTAACAGAAGAAAATCTTCTCACACAATGGAAATTTTCCCAATAGAATCTCCACGCGCAACAAAAGAAACGAATTATAAATAGCACACCTAAGATGTGTCTCACTGTACCGTCCTAACTAAAGGATACCAATCGAAACCAAAAGTAAAATACTGGCAGGGTCAACATTAAGTTAAGTATGTGTCGTTTCTGACAGGGAACCCAGGGTGCCCTTGATTTGGGTTATGATACGACGTTGCTATAAACATATTGGTGCTGATTAAATCTGAATACTGCAAGGTCGTTAGCCAAATTATCGTGAAACAACACACTGCAAAGTTATAATCCAAGGGGAAATCGACAAGACTTTATACATAGTAGTCAGTAATCAAATCTACAATCACGCAAGACCAGTGAGTGCAACGCTTGTTACCTTCACTGAGTAGTAAGTACCTGATTCGTGAGCTTGGCCACTAGGTCCAACATTAACAATGTCACAATGAGAACAACAACGGGCTAGATTTATTATTATGGGACTCCTAATCATAGAAAAATCTGCTTATAACAGATTTTTACTTGCTCTAATTGGTGTGTGACAATCCACAAGAAGTTGACAAAGAGCAAAGTTCTCTAACGCTAACACTTTGCGGAGGTGGCAAATTATACGGAAGACTGCACGGAGAAAGTGCAGTATCACTGGGCACCTAGCGAATTCAAAGTTAGTGAGATAAGAATCACAAATTAAAAGTGAAATCGACAGCTCAAGTCACGTTACCAGAACAAGTAAGTTGCGAGCTGCAAAGACTATAATAGCAGATCGCACTACCGCGGAATGCGACGCTTACGAGTGGCTGGGTCACGTATTATTTCTAAGCCGTCATCCACCCACGCTTATCTGTCTCTTTCTTAACAGCATCTTTACAGGTATTTTCTCCATGATTTCATTCAGTTATCCCGCTGTGTCTCGCTGGGGACTTATTACGGGCTTTTCTGAACCTCACCTTCCTGGTGTTGCTTTATATTTCCTGTGGTGGGATCAAACGAAGTTTTCCAGTTTATTGATCACCTTCCACAGATTATGAAAATCTTCTTCAGTATAACATTAATGCAAGGGCGCTGATGGCCTAGCTATTTAGCGCCCCCCACCATATATCATGGTGATCATCATCATGATCATCATCACATCATCATTTCCCCAAAATCAGCCAAGTACATGCCCATCAGCATCAGATGCCAGACAGGATATGTATAAACGCGATACTTACTTTTTAGTTCTCTCTCCTCAACTCTCTACTTTCAAAAACTCTACATGGAAGATACTAATCAATGCAGTTGCCTATATGACAGACGAGAAAATCGCTTATTTCACGAGAGAAAAAAAAGGGGTGGGGGTCGGGGGAACGCAGCAGAAACTTCCCACTCTTCTCATGCAAAACGAACTATAACAAACAAAAGGTTGGTACTGGCCTGAAGCAGTGTCTCCTCAATTGGCCAACTTGTGCGACATGTGCGATTGGATACACCAAAATTTAGGGAACGAAAGCAACCAACTTTTTCATACATGACAGGTGGCGCCGCAGCAACTGATCCTTCCATGTTCATTCTGAAACGGAGATAATGATATGCCCATCTATTCTCTGTAGACGGCAGTGGTGGCATGGTGTCCTCTGCCCTCAGCGAGGGCTGGTGCTGGTTCTGCCCAAAACAGCACAGAGCGGCCCGAAGCTCAACTTCTGTGAAAATTGTTCGTGTCCCCGTGCAGGCTCACTTCTCGTAAGGAGACTGACTGACTGCCACCTGCTGAACAGCATGAACCTGAGACCACGCTGGAAGTGCAACTTCTCAGTGAGAAATATGCAAAGCTTTCTTCTTAGTAAATATATACAATATTTACAAAAAATCACCTGTAAATAGTAGTAAAAAATATGAAGCAACATCTCTTCGCGATATGTGAGAGTGATGTCACAGGTTTTAAGTTCCAGAAGCTGACACCCACTGCCGATACACACTGTCAGCTACTAGTCTTGCAGTACAGTTTTAAGATCCAGTAATTGTCAACCACTGGTCATACACGCTGTCTGAACGCCTATTGCCGGCCAGAGTGGCCGAGGGGTTCTAGGCGCAACAGTCTGGAACCGCGCGACCGCTGCGGTCGCAGGTTCGAATCCTGCCTCGGGCACGGATGTGTGTGATGTACTTAGGTTAGTTAGGTTTAAGTAGTTCTAAGTTCTATGGGACTGATGACCTCAGAAGTTAAGTCCCATATTGCTCAGAGCCATTTGAACCATTTTTTTGTCTGTACTTGTACATGACATCTACTCATTTCCGTCCCTTTCGGATAATTCCTATGTAGTGTGTCGTTTTCTTGTGTTTGAGTGTATGTGCAACCGTCACGCAGCTGTCAGTGCAGTACCTAAGACAGATAGGCATTTGGGTTCAAATGCCGCTCGGGCACACAGTTATAGTCACACACGGTCATAGCAACACATACTCTGATTACAGTAAAATATTTAATTCTCAAAACATTAAAACCATGGTAGTTCAAGATACAATAACGCACATACTGAGTGGCCGTATGATACCGTGTAAAAGTGCAGTTTGTAGTTAAATTGTGAGTACAAAATGTTAAGTTTTAAATTTTACCGGTCGTTCTCTGGAGATACTCCAACATTTATTTGGAAATTACATACTTTTTTTAAAGACATGATGAGAGGTGGAATTTTAAGTCTGAAAAGAAAACAGGCACTGACCTTCGAAACTGTGGGCTTGGCTACGAGAGCCCAGGCGTCAACCATTCATCCGTCAGCACCAGGAAAAGTAATGCCACCTAACTGTAGGCAGTTAGGTATAATTATTGAAACTGGACACATTTTGATACTGAAGTGAGATAAAAACTTTGGAATAACGAAAAATAAAACATTTACTCTTTACATGTGCTTTTAGTTTTAATACGTACATGATATGGTCTGTTGCACTATTGGAAACACATTTTTCAGTTGGAATGCACTTGAGTGGTGTTCGTGTGACCTTATGCTAGTCTGAGAAAGATGTTCAACCTCTAACAACGTAAGCTGACGTATGAAATTTGCGGAAATTATCTGGATTTCCATCTGAATTTGAGGTTTAGTTCAGCTAGGTGGTAGAGTAGGTGTTGACTGGGTAGTTACTTCACATATCGAGATTAATATTTCACTATGCAGCGGAGGATACGGCTTTGTGAAATTTGCTGACGGATTTAGACTGTGTGTTGCACATGAACACGGACCCTTGCCTATAACGCCTACTGTTGGTAGTAGCTGAGCTACCACGCGCGACTCACGACACGCCGCATAGCTTCTGATACAGCATCTCCCTGCTGTATTTTCCTCTCCTCAGTAGCTCTGATATACTCGTATACCTCCCAGAACCGCTGAGAAAAATGATGTTGCGGAAAATAGCTTAACCACAACTAAGCAATAAAAAGTGTGAGGACATTCAAGTGAGTACCAAAAAATTTGCTTCAAATTTCAATTTGTAAGTCACCTGTTCTCTTTTTTATAATGATCTGAGTATGAAAATTTGTTTTCAAAAATGCGCTGAATATGCTTCCCTTTTCGCATGACATATCGATCCAAGAAATAACTTCTAATACAATCTGGGTAAAATTCTAGATCGCAGTTACGTCTAAAAATTTCATACCCTGACATTGAGAATGAACAATTGATATTCTTTATAGGTAGATTACGGACAATGGGAATGTATGGCCCTAGGCTGACCAGACATCTCGGTTTTCCCTGGATAGTCCCAGTTTTCACATAAATACCCTGGTGTCCCAATAAAATCGTTCGATAAATATAACTGTCCGGGTTTTTAATCGAGAAACAAAATGCGGGCAATAATATTTCCAATTTAACTACGCGGTTGTGAAAAACAAGTTTCCTAGAAGCAGAACGTCGTAGATACCTCGTACATTTTCACAGTATCTCCTATAGGTCTACCGCATTTGGTTTAACTCATGCTGGCCGGTGTGGCCGAGCGGTTCTAGGCGCTTCAGTCTGGAACCGCGCTACCACTACGGTCGCAGGTTCGAATCCTACCTCGGGCATGGATGTGTGTGATGTCCACGGGAATGAAAATAAATGATAGAATATTTAGTTAAATTTATGATTATTAGGACTCAGTCCTTAAACATTAGTACATAAAGCACTACAATTGTCTGGAGGTGGACCATGTGGCTTTCAAGACCTCCACACGAGAAAGAATTGCACAAATTAATTCTAGATACATCAGAGAAATTCTGAACACATATAAATAAACGCGAGTGTGATACAGTCGAGACACCCACCATATGAATGAACTAATGAAAAACAGATACTGTACCAAGTGCATCAACAGATACCTTGCTGAACACTGAGAGTTAGAACATAAGCGTGTCTTCACACACACTTACAGACGGAGGTCATCAGTCCCCTAGAACTCAGAACTACTTAAACCTAACTAACTTCACCATACTTCTTGTAGCTCGTTGCATGAGAAAGTAGCATCAAAACAAGCTATCATACCAGTTGTCCGTAATGAAAACGCGGAAACAACGGCCAATTACACCATCAGAACCAAAGCGACACCCGGAGAACAAGCCGCAACCGTCAGGAGCAGAATGCTTTGTAACTCGTTCAACAGACCTCACACACGTAGAACACGGACGACGCAGGACCTTGACTGGCTCGTATCTACTTCCTTCAAAATATACTCAAACAGACGTGCCATTAGTTGATTAATGAAAGAATGTCATACCATGAGTTATCGATCACTTGGTGCAGAACATTTTTGTAACATGTTGCGATTCAGAATTAGCGGAAGAATAAGTAAACTAAAAGTCAACATTTTAACGAACAGCTTCAACGTTACGCCATAAATCACACATACGTAAAGGCTGTCGATTCATCTAAATACTTTGGGACTACAATCACAAAAAACTTAAACTGGAACATCATATGAAAAACTTATGGAAAAGGAGAACCAAAGAGTGCGTTTTATTAGTTGAACGCTTAGAAAGTGCAATAGATCTACTAAAGAAACTGTCTACTCTACGGTTGTCCATACTCTTCTGGTCTACTGCTACGTGTTATGAGATCCTTAGCAGATAGGAACGGACGAGAAAAGTCCGTAAGTGATTCTACGAACCTTCTGCCAAAAACTTAAGTGTGAGCAGCAGAGTAATCACGTGGATACAGACGTTTTGCTCTGCAGAGGATTGCACAGTGTTGTGTAACCCCCTGACATGTTAATACCGCATGCCACACTTGGTTCTATATCCATCATGGGCCACAGCCTTGGCTCAAGCCCCGTTTCGGCAGACCGATTTATCTAGTTGGTTGGTTGGTTGTTTCGGGGAAGGAGACCAGACAGCGAGGTCATCGGTCTCATCGGATTAGGAAAGGACGGGGAAGGAAGTCGGCCGTGCCCTTTGGAAGGAACCAACCCGGCATTTGCCTGGACCGATTTAGTGAAATCACGGAAAACCTAAATCAGGATGGCCGGACGCGGGATTGAACCGTCGTCCTCCCGAATGCGTATCTAGTTAAACGACATGTTACACTAAAGTTATGTTAACATAAACGCTATAATATGGTTTACGTCAGGTGAATAACAGTTTCAGACATTTCATACGAGTGCATACAACTCATTTCCGATCACACAATCCACTGTTTATTTTTAATTAAGAACTGAATTATGATACGAAAGGAGGAACAAGTGTAAGGGATTCCCATCTGATGTCTTGCCCATTATCTTTTGTGGAACCTAGTAATTTCTCACCTGAAAGTGGCCAAATAAGCCGAAAACTGATTTAATAACAAACAAATATTAGTGTAAGAAAAGATATTTTGTTTCCTTTCATCCTTAAATATAAAATTTCACAATCAAGAAGCGACTGTAAAAAGCATTAAGATGACATCAATCATTTTTAAACCCATTTCTTATCCAAATTTGACATTTTATATCCTTCGGTAGCTCCTCAAGCAGTTCATATTGTGCTACTTTTTTCAGAGCATACACATGAGTCAACTGTGGAAAACGAAATTCCGGTTTCCGTTTAATATTGTAATCTGTACTGTCGCTTCCAAACTCTAGCAAATTCCATTTAGCAAATTTCATCACAGAATATGTAGACTGCAGTATCATGATCATTATTCTGAATTACTTAAACTATTTCCAATAAGCGGCAAGCACATAAATCCGTTCACATCTTTCATGATTTTCCTTTGCCCCTTTATCACGTACTGAAAATCTGTGAATAAAGAGCTCCGTCCGCCGTCTTACGTAAACATTTGCACTAGGCTTCGACACGGTACAAGGTGCGGAACAGTAGTAAGCACCAGAAGCAGAAATGCTAGCACACGATTATGTATGACTTCGTCAACAAATCTCCGCAAACAGGTGACGTCGCAACCGAAATAGTGCTCCACTACTGGCTCTGGCAGTTTGATAAGAACGTGGGTTCTTAAGAGAGCGTGACGACACAACTCGAAACCTCGCCGGGAGGTAGTGCAACTTTTCTATATTAAGTGTGTATTCCTGCAGTCTTACTCTGTATCATATCTACAGTGGTGAACAGCTAGTGCCTGGACAACACGCGTTATAAAGGGAGTACTGCTTGCAGGCTGGATGTAAATTCTGCGACGAGATCAACGAAGGCACGAAACGGAGCAAGACCGGCGCCATGGATTCTAAGGTCTACAAGTCAAACCCGAATCCAAAGGCTTCGGCGAATCCCATTTCCAAGCTCTTCGTTTGGTAAGTAATTAATATTCTAAACTATGTGCTTTACACTTTTGTAGGATTTATCGACGCTTGATTCTTTCCACTTCTTTGAAACATGTAACAAATTTTATTATACGCTGTCACTCGGACAATGAGGAACCCCGTATAACGCACTACTGGAATCGCAATGCGCGTTACAACTGATTTCAGCAGTCAGTTATTTTTTTTTAGATAGAATATAATTTTTCCTTCTTGTAGATCATGTATTTAGACCTGCCTTGTACAAATCAATTTAAATCAACTTTCTATAGATTTTTATTAGGGAACTACAAACGATCAGTTTTATGGGTAGATGCAACATTTCACCAGTAATCGGCTACATTCAAGTGGATGTTCCGGTGGCGAAATGTTCATTTAAGTGAGGTGTTCAAATCCGAATACTCCTACACAACTCAGTAAAGCTACTAAGTGACTTGTGGACGAGATGTAAAACTGCTGTTGTCACAGAGCGACAAGCTTTGTCGATGCGCCACGTTCGGTTAGATTGTAGAGTATATCCTTAAACTGCCGTATGCAGGGCAGATCTGAGTGCACAAAGAAACGAGTTTCGGTCTATCACAAAATAAAGATGGCATATACATATAGAGAGAACGCTGACGTTTTGCTGGTGCTCCGAGATTGCCGACACGATACAAACAACGAGGTAGGCATGCCTTATTCCGCGAGATACTGTGGTCGAAGAATTCCATCAGCCATCACGCTCTTACGAACCGAATAAAGACTTCGAGACATAGTAGTCTGAGAAGGTATGGCGGTAACAGACGACGATGAATAAGAAGAAAGGATATGGAAGTGTTTGTTACAGCTGCAATTCCCCACGATCCTCACTTAAAGAGAAGTTACTACAGGCAGTAGTATCAGCTTTACATATGTGTGATGGATAGTACAGGATCACAAGTTTCGCCCGTACCACCTGACTCTCACACAGGAGCTTCATGGGAAGAATTTCAATAGGATAGTTACTTTCTGCGAACAGGTCGTGAATAATTTCGCTTTGTGCGTCTGACAAAGTGTTACGCTCTCTGCTGAACATTCACGAATTATGGTGGTGTCAACTGTCATAATATACAGAGTGGTGCATTGATCGTGACCGGGACAAATATCTCACGAAATAAGCGTCAAACGAATAAACTACAAAGAACGAAACTTGTCTAGCTTGAAGGGGGAAACCAGATAGCGCTATGGTTGACCCGCTAGATGGCGCTGCCATATGTCCAACAGATATCAACTGCGTTTTTTAAAATAGGAACCCCCATTTTTATTACATATTCGTGTAGTACGTAAAGAAATATGAATGTTTTAGTTGGACCACTTTTTTCGCTTTGTGACAGATGGCGCTGTAATAGTCACCAACATATGGCTCACAATTTTAGACGAACAGTTGGTAACAGGTAGGTTTTGTAAATTAAAATACAGAACGTAGGTATGTTTGATCATTTTATTTCTGTTGTTCCAATGTTATACATGTACCTTTGTGAACTTATCATTTCTGAGAACGCATGCTGCTACAGCGTGATTACCTGTAAATACCACATTAATGCAATTAATACTCAAAATGATGTCCGTCAACCTCAGTGCATTTGGACATACGTGTAACGACATTCCTCTCAACAGCGAGTACTCCGCCTTCCGTAATGTTCGCACATGCATTGACAATGCGCTGACGCATGTTGTCAGGCGTTGTCGGTGGATCACGATAGCAAATATCCTTCAACTTTCCCCACAGAAAGAAATCCGGGGACGTCAGATCCGGTGAACGAGCGGGCCATGGTATGGTGCTTCGACGACCAATCTACCTGTCATGAAATATTCTATTCAATACCGTTTCAACCACATGCGAGCTTTGTGCCGGACATCCATCATGTTGGAAGTACATCGCCATTCTGTCATGCAGTGAAACATTTTGTAGTAACATCGATAGAACATTACGTAGGAAATCAGCATACATTGCACCATTTAGATTGCCATCGATAAAATTGGGGCCAATTATCTTTCCTCCCATAATGCCACACCATAAATTAACCCGCTATGGTCGCTGATGTCCCACTTGTCGCAGCCATCGTGGATTTTCCGTTACCCAAGAGTGCATATTATGCCGGTTTACGTTATCGCTGTTGGTGAATGACGCTTCGTCGCTAAATAGAACGCGTGCAAAAAATTTGTCATCGTCCCGTAATTTCTCTTGCGCCCAGTGGCAGAACTGTACACGACGTTCAAAGTCGTCACCATGCAAATTCCTGGTGCATAGAAATATGGTACGGGTGCAATCGATGTTGATGTAGCATTCTCAACACCGACGTTTTTGAGATTCCCGATTCTCGCGCAAGTTGTCTGCTACCGATGTGCGGATTAGCCGCGACAGCAGCTAAAACACCTACTTGGACATCATCATTTGTTGCAGGTCGTGGTTGACGTTTCACATGTGGCTGAACACTTCCTGTTTCCTTAAATAACGTAACTATCCGACGAACGGTCCGGACACTTGGATGATGTCGTCCAGGATACCGACCAGCATTCATAGTACACGCCCGTTGGGTTCAAATGGTTCAAATGGCTCTGAGCACTATGGGACTTAACATCTATGGTCATCAGTCCCCTAGAACTTAGAACTACTTATACCTAACTAACCTAAGGACATCACACAACACCCAGTCATCACGAGGCAGAGAAAATCCCTGACCCGCCGCCCGTTGGGCATTTTGATCACAATAGCCATACGTCAACACGATATCGACCTTTTCCGCAATTGGTAAACGGTCCATTTTAACACGGGTAATGTGTCACGAAGCAAATACCGTCCGCACTGGCGGAATGTTACGTGATACCACGTACTTATAAGTTTGTGACTATTACAGCGCCATCTATCACAAAGCGAAAAAAGTGGTCCAACTAAAACACTCATATTTCTTTACTTACTACACGAATACGTAATAAAATGGGGGTTCCTATTAAAAAAAGGCGCAGTTGATATCCGTTTGACCTATGGCAGCGCCATCTAGCGGGCCAACCATAGGCCATCTGGGTTGGGGTTGGTTTGTTTGGAGGGAGGAGACCAGACAGCGAGGTCATCGGTCTCATCGGATTAGGGAAGGATGGGGAAGGATGTCGGCCGTGACCTTTCAAAGGAACCATCCCGGCATTTGCCTGAAGCGATTTAGGGAAATCGCGGAAAACCTAAATCAGGATGGCCGGACGCGGGATTCAACCAACGTGCCGGCCGGAGTGGCCGAGCGGTTAAAGGCGCTACAGTCTGGAACCGCACGACCACTACGGTCGCAGGTTCGAATCCTGCCTCGGGAATGGATGTGTGTGATGTCCCTAGGTTAGTTAGGTTTAAGGAGTTCTAAGTTCTAGGCGACTTATGACCACAGCAGTTGAGTCCCATAGCGCTCTGAGCCATTCAACCAACGTCCTCCCGAATGCGAGTCCAGTGTACTAGGCCATCTGGTTTCCCCCTTCAAGCTAAACGAGTTTCGTTCTTTGTAATTTTTTCGTTTGATGCTTATTTCGTGAGTTATTTGGCCCGGTCACTATCAATGGATCGCAGAAAATCATAGCTGGTATGTCATGTCGATTGTCAAAGGAGGTGATCCACAGAGGTAATCTCTGGCCCACTCTACTTCGCATGTACTCTGTCTGACAGGTGACATATCTCGAGCTTTTATTGTCGATATTCTAGGTGCTCTTTTTGCAGATGTCAGTCTAGACATTACAGGCCGTATATAGCTGTAGTATGGTGGGTGCCCAGCTCGTCCTGCCTGTGATTTTGTGCACGAAGGTTATTATGACGCCTTAGTCTTCAGGAAAGGCCCATATATTTGCCATATTTAACACCGGATAATTTTTTTTTTTTTTTGTGGGGACATCTAAAGAAACGTTGCTGCAACCTCTGAGAATCAACCACATAAAAAATGCTAACGGCATGAAGAGTGACTGTATCTTACGTTTACCTACCTAAAAAAAAATAATTCTTTCCCTTATTATTTTGCAAGTCGAAGAGAAAAACGCCTTATCTGAAACATCTTATATGCACTGAGTAAACGACGTTTCCTCACCGGACTACGTAATCTCATAGCTGTCAAAATGCAGTTAAGTATTTGATGGATAAAGTACCGAAAAAATACGAAGATGTCCGCGAATGTTATCTCCCTGGTAAATTCTTTCACATACATACACATCACATATTTATTTTGATAGAATATGGTGGGGACAATATTTTCACTGATAACTTCCTATTATTATTTATTATCATTCACGTATGGGCCCAATAAGACCACACGAGGTATAGTCAATCAATGTCGCTTTTGTTGGTTGGTGTTACTTTGTGTCCAAATTTGTTTCATCCTTTCACAATGAAGTCCCTTTCTTTCATCAGACCACGGTGTTCCAGTCCGTTTTCTTATTTCCCTCTGACCAACCTTCCAATCATTTTTTTCTGAATGTTTTTCTGTCTGTAACGTCTGCCTGAGTTATATCGGGTACCTTAAGATCCTTCTTAATCACAGCGATCCATTTAATTGGCTCAGCTTTGACATTACTGCTGTTTTCGTAGAACTCTACTATTTGTTTTTTCAACCTAGTGGGTGCCATTCTTTTAACGTGCCAATAAAATTTAAGTCTACGTTTTCTCATGGCTGTGTGTTCTTTCTTTCCTTATTACTTCTCAGCCTATAAGTTACTCCATCACTAATTTTGGAGCCTAATATTTTCTTAATAGTAGTTCTTTCCTTCTTTTGAAATTCTTAAATATCCCTCTTTTTATTTAAAATTAAAGTTTCTGCTCCATAAAGACATCCAGGTTCGATTACAGTGCTGTAATGGCTAAGTTTACTGAATTTAGAAAGCCATTTTTTTATCATAAATATTTTGTGTTAATCTTAAGGCAGTTGCGATTTATTGACAGCGGACTTCGTTTGCAGCTTTTTCCAGACCATTTTCCTGCATGATTACCCCCAAGTATTTAAACTGAGAAATCGTTTTTATTTTTCCATATTTCGTGTTCAAAAACTTTGGTGCTTGTTTGTTGCATGTCATATATTCCATTTTTTCGAATGATATTAGTAGTCCTACATTTTCCGCAACTTCTTTAACAATTTAAATTTGTTTTTGAGCTGCGGTAATATCCCTAGTTAAAACCGCCAGGTCATCTGCAAAGCCGAGGCTATATACTCTAATATTACTTCGTATTATCCCGTTATTTTATCCATCACATACCTGACTGCAGTTTGACATCCATGACGTTCCAGAATCAATGGATGTAGCGACACAGGCTTGCGAAGCCGTGGTGACTGATGTTAAAATTTTGAAACTATACATACAGTTAAATTTAATATTCTGTACTCTATTCGCCAATTGCCGATCTGACATTGATAAAATAACACTACTGTAAAACAGTCGATGTATTTTGCCATTTAATTATTAGTAGATCTGACGCTTCATTTTCCCAAGAGCAGCAGCTATGACTACCTTAAAATAGACATTTTAGTCGCGAGTGTCAACATAAGCGATATGGAAGACTGTATATGATGTACATACTTCAGACATTACTCTCATTTTTCTTCCATTCGATGACAATATTTGGAAAGTACAATTACCTGTACCTATATGCATTAATCCGAAATTTTGTAAATTCATTGACGTTCTCGTTGTTCCCTATAAATACAGGGACTAGAACTATATTCTGAGATTCTTTTCAGAGAACCAGTTTCTCGAACATTTAAGAAACTCAGGCGCAGTCTGTTGATCATAATACGACAGTGACTTTCACACTCTGGTGACAAATTGCAAAGATGTGAACAATGCTTCTTTTTCTCTTCTTCATTTCGTTTTGACCAACGGAGGTTCACATTAAATCGTTGTAGCTTTGTTTCTTCTAGTCTTCACCCTTATCAGTATTCTTTCATTCTCATATATCACAACATTCTTTGCTCGTTTTATTTCTGCCCTGGAAAACTAGAACAGCCTGTTTTTTTTTTGTTTGAAAGTCACTCTATTGTAAATCTCTGTCTCCTTTTTTCCCATTTTGTCAAGATTTCTTTGCACTTCTTGGTGCCATCGTATTTTGATTTTCTTGTTCTGAAGAAACAGCAGAATTTGGCCTTTCAACTTACTATGGTCCATTCTAAGAATGAGTCCAAATAGCATAACCCTTCTCTTCCTGGCGGATTCCGAAACCATCTCGGTCAGGGTTTACTATCCGTTGTCCGCTCGTCTTCCATACTGAGCGTTTCTTGTCCTTCGAGTTCCGAATACCATGAGGCTCCATCGTTCCTCAGCTTTTGTGATCCTATTATTACAACGTTCAGAGTTTCTGCTGCGTATAAGCGGCATCGAACATACCGGTTTCTATTCACGCTTTTACGAACAAATTTAATCTGTTTACTTTCTGAATCTCTCTTCCTGTTAATGTATTGATGTTCTTTATATGCTGTGATTTCACGACACAGACCTGTAGACCCACTTGAGCCACTTATCTCTGCAGCTGGGTAGTTTGATTAGTCGCCTCTTCTCGTGATTCCGACAATATCACAATATCATCTGCAAATAGCGGACGATGTATCTGTGTTTCTGTGTTTGCTCCCCAGTCATGCTACGTACAGTCTCCTCATTACTTATTTGCGACTTGACCGCGGCAGCGCGGGGTAGCCGCATGGTCTTAGGCGCCTTACCACGGTTCACCCGGCTCCCCCGTCGGAGGTTCGAGTCCTCCCTCAGGCATGGTTGTGTGTCCTTAGCATAAGTTAGTTTAAGTTCGATTAAGTAGTCTGTAAGCCTAGAGGCCGTTGACATCAGCGCCGGCCGCGGTGGTCTAGCGGTTCTAGGCGCGCAGTCCGGAACCGCGCGACTGCTACGGTCGCAGGTTCGAATCCTGCCTCGGGCATGGATGTGTTCGGTGTCCTTAGGTTAGTTAGGTTTAAGTAGTTCTAAGTTCTAGGGGACTGATGACCACAGTAGTTAAGTCCCATAGTGCTCAGAGCCATTTGAACCATTTTTTTGATGACATCAGCAGTTTGGTCCCATAGGAACTTATCACAAATTTCCGATTTACTTGAGTGCGAATTCTATGAGGAGCGAAGAGTGAGGAGGCGAGGTAGTCAAGATCTTGACTCGTGTTGGGCGGCATCCGGATTTACATTTGCCGTTGTTTCGCGGTTTGTGAAGTAAGAAGGCGTTTGTAAAGAATGAAATTACACTAAGTACCTTAATACATATATGCAGAGCCCTCAAAACGCAAAAGGAGAAGGACCAGTCATAAAAAATATGAGTAGTAACAAATATATACGTAATAGATTTTGACAAGACAAAATCACGATTTTTAAAAATCAAGAGATGTGTTACCTCGCCAATGAAATTCACATTCACGTGGTTTGGTTTAAAGATGACAAGCTATCAGTGCAGGACACCCTACAGTTTGTCCTGCAAAACCATGTAATGTAAAATCCTGGTAAGAAACAATACGAAAAACACTTTCTTTAGGCCTCACTTTGTTAGAGCAGTGAAAAACTAAATATGTTCACTTTTTACAGTTTTCCAAAACAAAACCCACTGATGATAGCACAGAGGTACTGAAATGTGTGTAGTAAAAAAAAAAACAGTGTGCTTACAAAAAGGCGGAACCCATATCCTAAAATTTGTATGGAGTTTGGCTTCCTCTGAAAATAGCACTTGTTTCAGAAAATTTGGTTTGTCATCAGTTTCATTTAGCATTAAACTGGCAAAGTTCGTATGCTTAGGGCTAGCGCTCTGTTTTATCTTTTGTCTAACCTGAATTCTGTAGGCATGCAGCCTAACCTTTTATGCATGACGTTGAAGTGTGTTGCCATTGGTCGGGCAAGATGTTTTTTCGGGTTTCTGATACAAGACTGCCCGATTTCTTCAACTTCGTCTTCACTTGTTCTCGGTAGGCCCAGTGAATGTGCTTTAAATCCACTTCTTGTATCTCGAAAGTGATTGAACCATCAGCGAATATCTTTGTCACTAGATGCATTTTGTCCTGGATAAGTCTCTCGAAAGCTACGCTGCACGCTAACAAATGATTTAAACTCAGCACTGTGCCTTGTGTTGCACCGCAACATCGTTCTGGCACGTCAGTCGAAGTGGCTGCACTCCACAGAGCAGCTCTTTTGCGCATGTCGGGGCCCTATGCTACTCATTAAACAAAAGTTGGTTATTTTATCTTCAGCTGAACAGTTTTTCAGTAGCGTTTGTTCCAAATAGCGACATTATTTATGGAATATCCTACATAGTTCTTCTTATTCTTCTGTCTCTGTAGTCCAATTTAATCATATTTAGAATTTTGATTATTTTGTTCGGACTCTCTCTGTGCATCGGTCCTGTATATTGTAGACTCCTGCAGCGGCGAATGTACCTCTTTTTTGCACCTGTGTGTGCAATGTACATAGCTCAGTCTGTTACAAAAAGGCGAGGTTGTGAACATGGGACACGTAGACTAAGGATTACGGAAGCTTATAGAGAAGGTGTATAAAATCTGTAACAACAATTGTGAATATCAGTATATTCAGACAGAAGAAGCAAATGTAGTGAGGGTGCCAACCAAAATGTAAGCACATACGTGGCCAAATATTAAAAGCACAGAACGTGTGACCACGTGTTCATGAAAGTACAAGCCATACAAACTCTTACACAGATTTTAATTATAAAAAGGCATTGAAAAACACATTGAGAATGAGCATAAGAGAATACAAAGAAGGAATATCGGACGCAAGGACGTCCATGGAGCCAGAACATGTGTCCATTTACTGACTGGTTGCTGCGCGCGTTAAGATTCAAGAAAACGAATTAATCGAAATTCTGCTATTATAATATTCCTAAAACGTGGCTTTAATTTTGACCGATGACACAAGTAATACCAATGATGAAAGGCCTTTCGCGAAACGTGTATAAGAATAATGGAGGTTTCGTCACGCACAGCTTCCAGTACAGTGATAATTGCTTTCTCTCGCGCAACAGTAGAAATGAATGTCCTCGGGAAATATCTCGACTGTAATTTATCCTTGCTTTCAGCTTAGCCACAGTATCAACATTGCACGGCGTCTTGGCCACTGTTATAAGGCCAGGTCAATCCTTCGGACTCTCTTTGATTCAGCTGCAGCCACGCAAAAAGCGGCTGGTCTAAACCATTGTGACTGATCTTCTGACTGCGAGACAACGAAATTCAAAGCAGATAATTAGAGCGAATTCTGCTGTTTTCGAAGTCACACTAGCTCGAAGAAGCTTGCCATAACTTGTTTTCGCGTTTGCACTTGGTTTGATGGTCTTTCCTTGGTGCGCCTAGCGTTAACACTGATTTTTCCTGTCACATATGTGAGTCAGTCATCTTTCATAATTACGTTGTGGTACAATATTATTTGCATCCTTTAAATTTGTATTTATGTGATACAGCCCGTCTGTGTATTGAAATTTTCGCAAAGTCGTAAATCCAACTGTCCCACGGATGCTCTCTAGTACTGCTGTACCTGTACGCGTTTTAGAGTATGCTGTGAAATAGAAAACTTGTCATCAGACCGTGACACTTACCCATCGTCAGGCAACCTCGTCCCTGGTGCTATATGTGTCTCCGCTACAGATCAGCTTCTTAAAATGCTTATGATTGTTGCATTACCTGCCTCGCCGTAGATGATGATTGCTTCCGACTTTCCTAAATTTAAGCGTGGACGAATCCAGAGTGCAGTAGAAGCAGAAAGTACAGCTTTACTACTGATAAAAATGACACTTATAAGAAACAGTGGCTTGCTGGTACAACATCGTAATTAGTGAAACTTGTTGGAAAATTAAAACTGTGTGACAGATTGGGACTCAAACCCAAAACTTGCGTTTCACCGGCAGCGCTCTTTCCGACTGTGCTATCAAGGCACGATTCACGAAATTTGGAAGGTAGAAGGGAAATACTGGCGGAAGGAAACCTGTGAGGTGCGAGAACTCGTTCTGAGTCGTGCCTCGATAGCTCACTCTAGAGCATTGACTACAGAATAGAAGTTTTCTAGTCCCTGTTCTGATACCACGCACAATTTTAATCTGCCACGAAGTTTAAAAATAGCACACACTCCGCTGCAGAGTGAAGGGTACATGTAGGTCTTCAGTACTGACACGAATTCGCAAGCCGAATTGAGTCACAATATTCGAAAATCCGTCTCCAGCAATAACAAAAAGACAAATGCAATAACCATGCTGCTAAGCATAAGAACATACCAAACATCCATATTATGACAAGCAGAAATGTGTCTGTCAGAACATACTGACGGCTCTTTAAACCCTGGCTTTTTTCTATACTTATTATTGGCATAAGTAGTATAACAAATTACTATCCAACAAAATCTACCTCAGACACGTGACTGAAGGTCATACAGCGTCAGTGCAAATTACATGGTCATACGCTCAGTTTGCCTACATGTAGGGGCAAGAAGCTGTGCTAAAGGCAACCTGACATACAATTTTATCAACAAAAAACCTCCCTCCCTCTCTCCCTCCGCCCCCCCCCCTCTCTCTCTCGCTCACACACACACACACACACGTACACACAGACACACACACACAGCCCAGTGTTTTACTAGCCATTTACATGAAACAGCCAATGACTAATGTATTTCAAAGACCTTTAAAACGAAACAGTCAATTAGCGTTTAGCTGCCATGTGGATCATATTCTAAAGTATCCAACCAATCTGAATTTTGTATAAATCGGGATCACGTTCAAAAGTTTCTGATTGACCTGAATTGTGCAATTGAAAGAGCAATGTCAGAACAACCATCTTATCATTCTCAAAATAAATATTTTTGAGATTTATAAGATGGTCGCTGATTCGTGTAAACAAAACAGCCAGTTAACTATGGCAGATGGAGGCAGGCAGACCAGCGTGATGCTTCATCAGCAACTTTATCAAGTCTGGACTTGTCTGACTTCTTAGAAACATGAAATACATTTCACAACTTCTGCATGTGTACGAAACGTATTCGCAGTTGTGAATATGGAGAAGCGTCAGCTGTATGATGAAAAGACAACTATGAAAATTGATGCCCGACCGGGACTCGCATAAAGTGGGAAATCTGCGTTAGAGTCCTGGAATTTTCATCGGTGTAATTCCATGATGCAGCTAGCGGTTGTCCACACTCGCATCTACGTATACATTGCATGCCCTTCATACCAACTGTAGTCGCCACATTGCCTGTTTTTTCAGATATGCATGAAGTAACTTGCAGCATAATTATGAACAACACAGGTACTGCAATATCGTATCATACTTTGCATGTGTTTGTCAGCAAGCAGCTCAGGCTTTACTCTGGAAGCTATTGCATGCCGGTCGGAGTGGCCGTGCGGTTCTAGGCCCTACAGTCTGGAGCCGCGTGGCCGCTACGGTCCCAGGTTCGAATCCTGCCTCGGGCATGGATGTGTGTGATGTCCTTAGGTTAGTTAGGCTTAAGTAGTTCTAAGTTCTCGGGGACTGATGACCTCAGAAGTTAAGTCCCATAATGCTCAGAGCCATTTGAAACATTTGCTATTGCATGATGCATGGCATATTCTTTCTGCTATGGAAATTCAGATACGACAAAATGGGCATAAATCACAATAAAAACAATGAAATTTATAGCTCAAAACATATTATCTCAATTGGAATAGTTTAATCTTTGTACCAAAGTAGACAATGCTTTTGCCATGTCTAAATCGCCTGTATTACTGGTCAAACATTTTATCTTAGTTTGGCTACAACAGATATCAAAGTCAACCGAACATTACAGTGACTCCCGTGATAGGGTCATGCAGTACAAAAAACTTTCTTCTTCTGGTGATAATGTCAATTTGTGCCATCACACAGTGGAGACTACATGATATTTAGCCCAAATACACCGCCATATTACAGCAAAATTGTAAGAAATTAAGTCTTGCACCACCAATATTATACAAACTGTAGCAGAATGGTCCTGAAATATCAAAATTTAAACACACTGCTCCATACTGCAAAGGGAATCTGGTTATCTGTTAAGTACACCAGCAGCAATAAACAGTCAATACCTTCAGTATACGGTAAAAACAGAAATGTTACTGACAACAATGCAACTAAAGCAGAGTTGCTAAACACAGCTTTCCAAAATTCCTTCACTGAACAAGACAAAGGAAACATTCCAGTGTTTGAATCAAGAACAGCTGCCAACCTGAGTAGCTAAGAAGTAAATATGTAAATATCCTTGCTGTAGTGAAGCAGCTTAAATCACATAATAAAGATTGCATATAAAAAACAAATAACTGAAAATAGTTAGCATGGATTCCAAAAACATCAGTCTTGTGAAATGCAACTAGCTCTTTTTTCACAAAAAGTAACGACTGATATTCACAGGGGATCTCAAACTGATTCCATATCATTAGATTTACAGAAGGCTTTTGCCACAATTCCTCACAAGTGACTTCTAATCAAACTGCGTGCCTACATAATACCGTCTCATTTGTGTGACTAGGTTCACGATTTCCTGTCAGAAAGGTCACAATTCATAGTAATGGATGGAAAGTCATTAAGTAAAACAAAAATGATATGTGGCATTTGCCAAGGAAGAATTATAGGTCCTCTACTGTCCCTAATCTATATGAATAATGACGATTTGGGAAACAATCCGCGCAGCCCCATCGATTGCAGACGATACTTTCATTTGCAGTCTTGTAAAGTCACCAGATGATCAAAACGAATTGCAAAAGGATTTAGACAAGATGTCTGTGTGATGCAATAAGTGGCAATTGTCTCTAAATAATCAAAACTGTGAAGTCATCCACATGAATAATAAAAGGAATCTGTTAAATTTCAGTTACACGATAAATCAGACAAATCAACTACATACTTAGGAAATACAATTATGAAAACTTAAATTGGAACGATCACAGAGATAATATTGTAGGCAAAGCAAGCCAACGACTTCGATTTATCGGTAGAAAGCTTAGAAGTTACTACAGGTATAATACAGAGACTATAGTAGAGGCTTGAAGTTAGTTCGATGAACCTTCAGCCAGGCTATTAATTGTGAATTGCGAATAACCATGTAGATATAAATACATCGTATGCTGCAACAAAATTCTAAGAAATCACCGAATATATCATTACGTTATAGCAACATTGTAACAAATTACGTCATACTTTATCATGTCACAGAAAATTATAACAAAATGCTCCTGTTACAGCAGAATTATACCAGAGTTGTAATCAGGTCCCCATACATCGACGTGTTGCATCAAAATTGTAAGAAACTGCGCCATGTTAAGCAAAATTGTAACATATAGCTATATACATCGCCCTGTTACAACAAAACTGCAATAAATTGCCCCATACATCGCAGTACAGTTGTAACCAATAGCCCCATGTGCAAAACATTTGTTACCTTCTGCTAATAATGCTTATCTTATACTAACACAATGACACTTTGTCCCATACATTGTAATTTTACAGCAAAACTGTAACAAATTACCCCATACATCATCACGTTACAGGAAAACTGTAAGTAATTGTCTCATAAATCTCTATGTTACAGCTAAATTTTAAAAAATTCACTCATACATGGCCATTGTCACACGAAACTGTAACAAACTTCCCTTGTTATAGGAATATTGTAACATCAACAGGTTACAGCAAATTTCCAACAAATTGCACTATCATCATCATATTATAGTAAAATTGTAACGAACTACTCAATACTTCGACATATTACAGCAGAAATTATAACAAATTACTGCATAAATCGCTTGTTACGGGAAAACTGTGACAAAATGTTCCCTACATCACCACTGTTACACGAACTGTAACAAATTGCTCCATATGATGTGGACACATGATGATACTAACGTGGCGATGATGGTCAGATTATTTTTCAAACATTATTAGTTTATCTAAAATCAGTACTATATGTTTCGGTGTCTGAAGATCAGGGAAAAGCAATGCAGCAATCAGTTTCCCCCTTCCCAGTGCTGGAAACTCTACAGTGTCACATACAGCTGTCGTGTGCCCAATGAAATCGACAATTATTATCCCAGATACTATTGTGAAGTGATGTAGGTCATTTCCCATATGTTGACCGCCATTATCCCAGACACTACTGAGACTGAGTGAGTGCCATTACTCCAGATGCCATTGTGGGGCTGTGTTGGCCGAATGACATGGTCACTGTCACAGATTTTTAATCATGGCGAATGTTATTACCTTGAACATATGGTTTTATTTCGCATTCAAGGATAATGATGTGCTGACGGTAGGCGTCAGCTGTGGAATCTCAAATAGCATTCCACCTCTATAATCCGTGCCACAATCTAACAACGGGAGTCAGCTACTGGGTCTTAAAACATATTCTAATGGCGGAAGCTAACAATGTATTTTCTGCAGCCTGCCAGCAGTTGTCAAGCTACTGGATCTCAAATGTAGTCCTAAGCTACAAACAAAATTGCAACAAAATACCCCATACATAACCACTGTTACATGAAACTGTAATAAATTGCACGAAACATAACTATTGTTATACAAAAAGTAACAGTAGCCCCATAAATCATCACTGTCACATACAATTCTAACAAAAAACTGTAGACATCACGACTGTTACAAAAATAGTAACAAAGTGCCCCATAAGTCACCCTTGTTGCAAAAAATTGTGACAGATCCACTCTTAAGTTGCCGACTAATCAAGCTGAAACTTGTTCTACGAAGTTGTGACTTGTTCCAACAACGAAAAGTGTTTACTAACCAAGTTGAGATTTGTTAATGCCAGGTAGTCAAAACTCTATTCAAAAAGCAAAATACTTAGTCAGCAAGTTGATACTGCTGACTAGGTATACATACACGTATCAATGCATCCTCTCTGTTAGCGTGTCTGTTATGTAGTATGCTAGTAAAGACATTAGCCATCTCTTCTGTTCTCTGAATTTTGGCAGTCCAAACATGAGCCATCTATCAGCCAAGTAATGAATGATGAACAAAATGTTGCAAGACGTCCAACCAGTTTACGTCACTCAGTTTCAAACTTGTAACTGACTGAGAAGTTAACTCTTGAGACTTGCTACAGAATAGTACTTATTCATTCTACTTCGGATTTCTTTTCAGCTCGCCAATATTTGTACGTTTCTTCACATGACCATTATTAAAAGAAATATTGATTTGAAAGTATTTCATTTTCTTCATAGGTGGATGCGGAAAATTGTATGGAAACGAAACCTGACGGAAGACGATCTGTTCGACAGACTGGACAGGGATGCCACAGATAAACTGGGAGACAGGTTGCAAAAGTAAGTTTCTCTTTACATGTTGCCACATACTCAGTTGCAGGTATCATAAGTTTGGTGAATGCACAACCCAGTAAGACCAACACTTTCGTTAATTACGCTAATAATCTTTGTTTCAGGTCGTGGGACGAGGAACTCATCCGTGCTAAGGAGAAGGGCACAAAACCCAGTTTAGCGAGAGCGATTTTTCGAACCTTCTGGTTACGTTATTTCATTTACGGCGTATTTGATCTGTTTGACCAGTTAATCCTGAGGTAAGCTAACGAAATATTTAGAGAATGGAATTGATTATAGATGATATGTATGTTCTAACTAATGACAAAGAGTTACATTGGATACATATTACTACTGCTGTGTCATATATCTCAACACATTATTAAGCCATCTGTAACTTGATGAATAATCCATTTTGATTAGTATGGTACCATTCACTGCCCTCAATTTTTAGTATACAATGTAATTAAAAAGAATGGTATCTTACTTTACCATTAATGTTGCAAATACGTTATTTGGAAATACTCCAGGCATTAAACAACACAAAGAAACAAAGGAAAAAATCAAAAGTCTTAATAAACTGAAGTTTGTTGGCAGATACTACTAAATGAGTCCGTCTTCGTTGTAAGGTGCCAGGACATGAGTACTTACACATTAGCTTACCGACATTAGTATTAGTAATAAAGGGAGTGGCAAGGGCATCAGATGAATACTCTATTGAATTACGATAAATATGAGGCACTCTCGAGTAGTATGCCCTCCATGTCTGCATGATTAAGTCGCTAACTTAGAGCGTTGGTGAAAAGTAACGGAAGTTGAGAATTGTGGTATATGAGTCTGCAGCTGGCCGTAGCTCGCCCGGCCGCCGTGGGCGGCAGGTAGCGGTCACCGGAAACGCGGGACAATAGGGAGCTTTTGGGGATAGCCCGGCATCCGGAGCCACCTGTGATGGGCAACACGTGGCGACGACGGGAATTTAGTTTGGCTAGGGGCGTTATGACCTACTCGATCATTGGGTAGATCTTAGTGGACGCATTTCGGCGGTGATAGAGCGTTCGACATTGGCCGAAACTGAGTATTCTTCCGCCTCGCTTTCGTACGCGTAGGAGACGAGAGAATTGTGGAGAAGGGGACTTCGCCTTCAACCATCGAGCGGTACGGACTTGAAGACGGCGTCTTGGCCCATCGTCTTCGAAGGGAGGTATACGGTCTGTATCGCAGCACTGCACCAACGCGTGTTCCGTGCAGAGTTCTGCGGTTAGAGTTCTTTGTGTGCTCAGAAGCGAGATTTTCACCAACGCTTAACCACTCCCAGCAACGTACCTAATATTCTTGATCTGGTAGTTATCCTTGCGAGGTGCCGAGTATTTATCAACGTAGCTGCCGGTATAGGGGCGCGTAATAGTAAATTGTTAATGTGCCATTCTCAGGAGTGTGTGGGTGGACAAAGAAATTCAAATTTTTTTTTTTTTTTTTGTAAATTTTGTCAGTTGTGGGGGATATCAAATGAGAATGCCAATATTACAATGGAATTATCTGCTTCATTGTAGCTAACATTTACCCTGTCCCAGTAAGCTTTACATGTACTCTGGTCACTGGACAGCTTGCCCAGACGAGAAGGAAAGAAAGTTTGCGGTCTTCTGTATCAGCGACGGGCAAATAAGCTTACACCGTAGCTGAGTATTCAGAACAGATTGCTGCCATGTGGAGGACACTGGTTCGATACCCAATACTGCAAAGGATTTTTCCTTGGTGGGAGGACTGGTACACGGTGCACACAGCCTCACGATGCCAACTGAAAGGGTACTTAATTGAGAAGTGGTATGAGATGACAAAAGCCATAGTACTGTGAGATGCACATATACAGAAGGCGGTAGAATCGCGTACACATGGTATAAACGGACAGTGCACTGGCGGAGTTGTGGTTTCTACTCAGGTGATTCGTGTGAAAAGGTTTCCGACGTGAATATGACCGCACGATGGGAATTAATAGACATTGAAATCGGAATGGTAGTTGGAGCTAGACGCATTTCGGCAATCGTTAGGGAATTCATTATTCCGAGATCCACAGAGTATAGAGTGTGCCGAGAGTACGTTATTTCAGGCATTACCTCTCAAAACGAATAACGCAGTGGCCGACGGCCTTCACTTGACGACCGGGAGCGGCAGCGTTTGTTTGGAGTTGTCAGTGCTAACAGACAAGCAACTATGCGTGAAATATTCGCAGAAGCAGGCCGGTGTGGTCGTGCGGTTCTAGGCGCTTCAGTCTGGAACCGCGTGGCCGCTACGGTTGCAGGTTCGAATCCTGCCTCGGGCACGGATGTGTGTGATGTCCTTCGGTTGGTTAGGTTTAAGTAGTTCTAAGTTCTAGGGGACTGATAACCACAGATGTTCAGTCACATAGTGCTCAGAGCCATTTGAACCATTTGAATATTCGCAGAAATCGATGTGGGAAATACGATGAGCTATCCATTGGGACAGTGCGGTTCAATTTGGCGTCAATGGTCTATGACAGCAGATGGCTTACGTGAGCGCCTTTGCTAACAGTACCATGTCGCCTGCAGCGGCTCTCCTATATTCGTGACCATATCGTTTGGACCCTATCCGACTGGGGGGGAAACCGTGCCTGGTCAGATGAGTCAGATTTCAGTTGGTAAGATATAATGGTAGGGTTCTAGTGTGGCGAAAGCCATGGACCTGCGTTGTCTACAAGGGACTGTGCAAGCTGGTGGTGGCTCCATAATGGCGTGGGCTGTAGTTGCATGCTATTGACAGGGTCCTCTGGTCCAATTGAACCGATCATTGACTGGAAATTGTTATTTAGCTACTTGGAAATCATTGCAGCCAGTCTTGGACTTCCTGTTCCCAAAGAACAATGAAATTTTTATGAATGGCAATTCGGCATGCCACCGAGTCACAGTTGTTCGCGGTTGATTTAAAGAACATTCGGGACAGTTCGTGGGAGTGACTGGCCACAGATATCGCAGGCATGAATCCCATAGAACATTTAAGGGACATAATCAAGAGGTCAGCTCAAGAACAAAATCCTGCACGGGAAACACTTTCGTAATTATAGACAGCTAAGCAGGGATGGCTAGTGGACAAATGTAAGGATGTAGAGGCGCATATCACTAGGGGTAAGGTAGATACTGCCTACAGGAAAATTAAAGACACCTTTGAAGAAAAAGAGAAGCAATTACATGTATATCAAGAGCTCAGATGGAAACCCAGTTCTAAGCAACGAAGGGAAAGCAGAAAGGTGGCAGGAGTGTATAGAGGGTCTATACAAAGGCGATGTTCTTGAGGATAATATTATAGAAATGTAGATGAAGATGAAATAGGAGATATGATACTGCGTGAAGAGCTGGGAGAGCCAGGCCTCACAAAACTCTACCATCTAGTGAGCAAGATGTATGAGACAGGCGAAATACCCTCAGACTTCAAGAAGAATATAATAAATCAAATCCCAAAGAAAGCAGGAGTTGACAGATGTGAAAATTACCGAACTATCAGTTTAATAAGCCACGGCTGCAAAATACTAACACGAATTCTTTACAGACGAATGGAAAAACTGGTAGAAGCCAACTTCGGGGAAGATCAATTTGGATTCCGTAGAAATATGGGAACACGTGAGGCAATACTGACCCTACGATTTATCTTAGAAAATAGATTATGGAAAGGCAAACCTACGTTTCTACATTTGTAGACTTAGAGTTGACTGGAATACTCTCTTTCAAATTCTGAAGGTGGCAGTTATAAGAGTCGAGGGGCATGAAAGGGAAGCCGTGGTTGGGAAGGGAGTGAGACAGGGTTGTAGCCTCTCCCCGATGTTATTCAGTCTGTATATTGAGCCAGCTGTGAAGGAAACAAAAGAAAAATTCGGAGTACGTATTAAAATCCACGGAGAAGAAATAAAAACTTTGAGGTCCACCGATGACATTGTAATTCTGTCAGAGACAGCAAAGGGCCTGGAAGAGCAGCTGAACGTAATGAACACTGTCTTGAAAGGAGGATACAAGATGAAAATCAACAAAAGCAAAACGAGGATAATGGAATGTAGTCGAATTAAATCGGGTGATGCTGGGTGAATTAGATTAGGAAATGAGACGCTTAAAGTAGTAAACGAGTTTTGCTATTTGGGGAGCAAAATAACTGATGATGGTCGAAGTAGAGAGGATATAAAATGTAGACTGGCAATGGCAAGGAAAGCATTTCTGAAGAAGAGAAATTTGTTAACATCGAGTATAGATTTAAGTGTCAGGGAGTCGTTTCTGAAAGTATTTGTATGGAGTATAGCCTTGTATGGAAGTGAAACGTGGACGATAAATAGTTTAGACAAGACGAGAATAGAAGCTTTTGAAATGTGGTGTTACAGAAGAATGCTGAAGATTAGATGGGTAGATCACATAACTAATGAGGAGGTACTGAATAGAATTGGAGAGAAGAGGAGTTTGTGGCACAACTTGACAAGAAGAAGGGATCGGTTGGTAGGGCATTTTCTGAGACATCACGAGATCAGCAATTTAGTATTGGAGGGAAGCGTGGAGGGTAAAAATCGTAGTGGGAGACCAAGAGATGAATACACTAAATAGATTCAGAAGGATGTAGGTTGCAGCAGGTACTGGGAGATGAAGAAGCTTGCACAGGATAGAGTAGCATGGAGAGCTGCATCAAACGAGTCTCAGGACTGAAGATCACAACAACAACAGACGGCTGTAGAGGGAGCATAGTTCACTATTTATTCAGGAGGCTTCCAACGACTTGTTGACTCCATGACACATCGATCTACTGCACTACGCCGGGCAAATGGAGGTCCAATTCGGTTATGGGGTACCCCATGACTTTTTTCACCTCAATGTAGTGGCTCGAAGGTATGGGAAGTTGACAAAACGGCTGGGAGAGTGGTGTGCTGACCAAATGCCCCTTCATATAACATTGGCATGACGCCGGATTGCAGAAAATTCACGGTGACCCTTTGACATCTCTTGAGCGTAAAGGATCAGGACGAAGAGCAAGTTTTTCTAGGTTAATGGTAATGCCCCTAATGGTCCGAAGCCGATTTTCGAAATACTTGCTCCAGCATGCGTCATGGGTCTTTTTGCTTACAACGCAGCAGACTTCCTTAACTTTGTCTACTTCCTGATTACGGACCTTAACTCTCTCTACGTCATGATTTCGGCTTTTGATGTTAAACATCTCGCTATTTTCATTTCTGCTACTTCTCGTTACTTTAGTCATTCTACGGTTTACCCTCAGTCTATATTTTGCACTTTTAGATTGTTGATTCCATTCAGCAGACCCTGTAATTCTTCACTTTCACTGAGGACGGCAATGTTATTATCAGATCTTATTGATATTCTTCAAACTTTCTTTTATTTTCGTTATTGCTTTTTAGATTTGTAGACTAAACAGTAGAGGCCAAAGACTGCGTCCCTTCTATGTATTACCTCTTGATTCTTGTACGCATTGTAACTTAGTCGTCTTTCCCAATAGCTTACCCCTATTTTTCTCAGAATTTCTAAGATCTTCACCGTTTTACATTGCTGAACGCTTTTCCCAGGTTGACAAATCCTATGAGCGTGTCTCGACTTTTCTTCAGTCTTGCTTCCATTATTAAGCACCAAGTCAAATCTGTCTCTCTGATCCTCAATTAATTTTTATGTTCTTGTGTATATTATCCTTGTCAACAGCTTGGATGCACGAACTGTTAATCTGACTGTGCAATAGCTATCGCACTTATCAGCTCTTGCTGTCTGCGGAACTGTGTGGGTGAAATTTATCTGAAGATCTGGTGGTATGTATCCACTGGTACAGATTGTACACACCAACTTGAACAGTAGTTTAGTAGTTTAATGCAGCTTCCCCCAATGATTTTAGAAATTCCCATAGAATATTACCTATCCCTTCTCCCTTATTCGATCTCAAGTCTCCCAGAGCTCTTTTAAATGCTGACTCTAATACTGAATATCCTGTCTTCTACATCGACTCTAAATTCTCATCATACATACATGTCACCATACAATTCCTCTCCTTCATAGAGGCGTTCAGTGTACTCTTTCCATCTACCCACTCTCTTCTCTGCGTTCAACAGAGGAATTCCAATTGCACTCTTAATGTTTCCACTCTCGCTTTTCGTTTCGCCGAAGCTGGTTTTGAGTTCGCTGAGTAAGTCCTTCTGACCATTATTTCTTCTTCGATTTCTTCACGTCTTTCCTGCAGCCATTACGCCTTGGCTCCCCTACACTTCCTATATATTTCATTCCCGAAGGAAATATATTGCTGTATTCCCGACGTACCCCCTGAACATTTTTGTACTTCCTTCTTTCGCTGATCATCTGCATCTGCATGACCACTCTGCAATTCACACTTAAGTGCCTGGCAGAAAGTTCATCGAATGACTTTCACTCTGTTTCCTACTGTTCCACGCTCTAAAAGCGTACACGAAATACGGACACTTAAATACTCGTATTTCCGTGCGAGCTCTGATTTCCCTTATTTCATTACACTAAAAGTTCTCAATTTGTAATGGGCGTCAACAAAATATTTCCACATTCGGAGGAGAAAGTTGTAGATAGAAACGACTTTGTTTTAATGATTGCCTCCCCAGCTCGGGTATCATATCCATAACACTCTCGCCCCTATTTCGCGTTGATACAAAACGCGCAGCCCCCGCGCACTAGTCTAGTAAATGTCAGACAAGAGTAATGCTGACGGTCTCTTTAGTGCATTTGTTGCACCTTCTAAGTGTTCTACCAATAAAACGCAGTGTATGGTTCGCCTTCCCCAGGAATTATCTATGTGATCGTTCCAAATTAAGTTGTTCGTAATTGTTATCCCTATGTATTGAGTTGAATTGACAGTCTTTAGATTTGTGTGATTTATCGTGTAACCGAAATTTAACGGCTTCTTTCACACTTTTCATTAATTAGGGTCACACGGACAACACGTCTATATAATTTTGCAGTTGGCTTCGATCTTCCGATGGCTTTACCAGACGGCAAACGACAGCATCATCTGCTAACAATCTAAGATGTTCAGATTGTCTCCTAAATCATTTGTATACGTAGATAAGAAGCGAACCTAACACTTCCTTGGGGATCGTCAGTTATCACTCCTGTTTACTCGATGACTTTAAGTCGATTACTATGAACTGTCACCTTTCTGACAGTAAATCACAAATCCAGTCGCACAGAGGGGCGATACTCCGAAGGGCACGCAATCTGATTAGAAGCCGCTTGTGAGGAATGGTATCAAAAGCATTTTGAAATCTAGAAACATGGAATCAGTTTGAGATCCCTGTCAATAACACCCATTATACAGGGTGATTCAAAAAGAATACCACAACTTTAAAAATGTGTATTTAATGAAAGAAACATAATATAACCTTCTGTTATACATCATTACAAAGAGTATTTAAAAAGGGTTTTTTTTCACTCAATAACAAGTTCAGAGATGTTCACTATGGCCCCCTCCAGACACTCGAGCAATATCAACCCGATACTCCAAGTCGTTCCACACTCTCTGTAGCATATCAGGCGTAACAGTTTGGATAGCTGCTGTTATTTCTCGTTTCAAATCATCAATGGTGGCTGGGAGAGGTGGCCGAAACACCATATCCTTAACATACCCTCATAATAAAAAATCGCAGGGAGTAAGATCAGGGCTTCTTGGAGGCCAGTGATGAAGTGCTCTGTCACGGGCTGCCTGGCGGCCGATCCATCGCTTCGGGTAGTTGACGTTCAGGTAGTTACGGACAGATAAGTGTCAATGTGGTGGCGCTTCATCCTGCTGAAATATGAATTGTTGTGCTTCTTGTTCGAGCTGAGGGAACAGCCAATTCTCTAACATCTCCAGATACTGTAGTCCAGTTACAGTAGCACCTTCGAAGAAAAAGGGACCAAAAACTTTATTGGCTGAAATGGCACAGAAAACATTCACCTTAGGCGAGTCACGTTCATACTGAGTTGTTTCCCGCGGATTCTCAGTGCACGCTGAACAACTGTCGTCGATTCACTTCTGCCATACTCAATAACAGAAAAAGCTTTCTGTTGAGCGGTCGCCATCTTAGCATCAACTGACGCTGACGCCTAGTCAACAGCGACTCAAGCGAACAAATGTACAACTAAATGAAACTTTATAGCTCCCTTAATTCGCCGACAGATAGTGCTTAGCTCTGCCTTTTGTCGTTGCAGAGTTTTAAATTCCTAAAGTTGTGGTATTCTTTTTGAATCACCCTGTATAATGAAGATAGAGAACTCGTTGTGTTTCAGAAGCAAGATATTTTCTGAGTCCGTTCTGAGTATGTGTCAACAGATAATTCATAATTCATAATGATCATTTGGCCTTTCTACAAGGCAACGGGCTATGCTGGAATATATAAGCAAATTACTTAACACAAAACGGTCGCCACTATGCTCTGTTATCTAGAGTTGAATCAAAGTAAGTTTTCATACTCAATTCCTAGCTGTGAAGCTGCACCTCAGTTGACGTGATATTGCGATAGGCGTGTCGTCAGACAGAGTAAAATATAAAATTTTTGGAAGCATTATCAGCGATTTTATATTAATATGATAATTAAAAAAGAGTCTTGATCGCAAATTTCTTTTAATCGAAGTGATCGGTTTCAATCCTTAAGGATCATCTTCAGACTCCAGAACGGTAGTTCAGCGTCGTGGGTCGGCGCAGCCTGCTCCATGGAAGTCCACCTGCCGTTCTGGAGTCTGAAGATGATCCTTAAGGATTGAAACCGGTCACTTTGATTTAAAGAAATCTGCGATCAAGACTCTTTTATAATTATCAGAGTAAAATATTATTTACCAATTAACAAAAAGTATGTTATTTCCTATACATCACGCAATTCTATTTCTTAAATTTACATTTAATTACAATAACTAAGTAGATCTTACCATCATCAAAAGTCGTTGTGCTCATTGCTGAGCGTCCTGACCCCACGAATCAAGTGTCTCCATCCCAGACGGTTACCAGCTTCTCTTAGAGCCTGCTGAAGACGCAGACTGGAGGCCTTCTTGTCTGTCTACCTGCTCACTGCGCTCCCACTCGATCTCGTGCTCTCGATCTTATCTTCCATGGTTACGTTTTTCGAGATTTTTTTCCATTTCTTCTCTCAATAGGGCCAAAGGACTAGAGATACTTTGCGTTGACGCAAGAAGAAAGGCACTCGGAGATAATGAGTTTCTCCGTAATGAAGACATTAATTCTTCTGTCTGTGTATTTTAGGTGCAGTATTCCGCGCTAGCAGCAGAGCTCAAATCCATTAGTACGCTGCTTTTCTCTTGGCTTAGGACTCCATGTTTATTTCGCAACCGCAAAAGAAAACGGAAAACATCCAAAACTAATTGAAAGCCTAACGCATAGATTTCCACTAAGGTAGCAAAATTCATGAGATACCTCCTAATATACTGTCGGATTTCCTTTTTCACGGCGTGGTGCAGCAACTCGACAAGGCGTGGACTCAACAAGTCGTTGCAAGTCACCTATAGAAACACTGAGCCATGCTGCCTCTATAGGCGTACATAATTGCGAAACTGTTGCCGGTGCAGAATTTTGTGCACGAACTGACCTCTCGATTATGTCCCATGACTGTCGATGGGATTCAGATTGAGCTATCTTGGTGGCCGGATCATTCGTTCGAATTGTCCAGAATGTTCTTCAAAGCAGTCGGGAACAGTTGGGGCCCGGTGACATGGCGCACTGTCATCAATAAAAGTTTCCTCATTGTCTGAAAACATGAACATGAATGGCTGCAAATGGTCTCCAAGTAGCTAAAAATAACCATTTTCAGTCAGTGATCGGTTCAGTTGGACTAGAGAACAGCCCGCACCATTATGGAGCTCCACCAGCTTGCACAGTGCCTTGTTGGCGGGGTCAGGGCTTTGTGGTGTCTGTGTCACACTCGACCCTACAGTCAGCTCTTACCAACTGAAATCGGGACTCAGGTGACCAGGCCACTGTTTTTCAGGGTCCAACCGATATGGTCAGGAGACCAGAAGAGGTGCTGCAGGCGATGTTCTGTTACCAAAGATACTCGCGTCGGTCGTTTGCTTCCATAGCCCATTAACGACGAATGTCGCCGAACTGCCCTAACGGGTTCGTTCGCCCTACATCCAAAACTGACTTCTGCGGTTACCTCACGCAGTGTTGCTCGTCTGTTAGCTCTGACGAATCTACGCAAATGCCACAGTTCCCGATCATTAAGTGAAGGCCGTCGGCCGCTGTAGTGTCCGTGACGAGGACTAATGCCTGAAATACGGTATTCTCGGCATACTCTTGACACTGGGGATCTCAGAATATTGCATACCCTAACGATTTCCGAAATGGAATATCCCATGAATCTAGCTCCAGATATCACTCCGCGTTCAACGTCTGTTAATTCCCATCGTGTGGACGTAATCACACCGGGAACCGTTCCGCATGCATTACCTGAGTACAAATGACATCTTCGCCAATGCACTGCCGTTTTGTGCGTTGTGCACGTGTTACTGCCACCATCTGTATATGTGCCTATCGCTATCCCATGTCCTTTGCATCTCAGTGTATACAGAGTGCAAAGGATAACTGCTTAGAAAGTACTACAGTCGTGTAGAAGAAGTCGAGGCGAACAATTTGATGGACGGCACTTGAGGTCCATCAAGTCGGGAAACTATCACAAACTGGCCTACAAAAGCTAAGTATGTTTTAGTGCACGTGCGGTGTGGGAGATTTGTGCATACAAACCATATGCCCTAGAGAAAAAAATTAAATTAATAGGACCTGTCATGTAGGAAATTAAATTTAGTTTGATTTCGTACTGAAATAAGTTTTCGTGAGAGGCCACAGTTTTCGAGGTGTTCAATAAAAAGGTACAAATGTGACCTTTAAAGGCATCTACGCCGCGACGCTCACAACCCACCAGTCAGGATTTCCAGTATGTTGCTCACGACACTCTCTCTTATCAATGTGTAAAAGTTTGCGACTTCACGAATATTTCCCACATTCGACCAATTTTGGTCTTCATTGACTGGGCTATTACTACGTAACCAGGCTATTCGTGCACTCGCAAATTGTAAAATTGACGTTTATGTAATTTTTACCTCACAATTGCGAATTTTAACAGCATAAAATTAACAGTGAAATCCTGTCGTCTGTCTGACCTTCTTACTACATAGTTAGTATCCTTGTATGGGTTAAGTTGAGATCGAATTGTAAGCATAAATAGTTTATGCACAACGTTGACAAAGTTTAAATTCGGAATGTTAGCGAAATAGCTGACGAAGACGATGGCAGTCAATGAAGACGTTCGAATAGGAAATAACACGTGTAGTCACAAGTTTTTGTACAGTGGTAGGAGTGAATCCCATGGAAAACATACTAAAAATCCTGATCCGGGGAAAGGGGGGGGGGATGTTGGGGGGGCAGTGAGGGGTGGGGGTGCTTTTGAGAGCTACTTTTGCACTTGAATAACTCCTAACTCGCTTCCTGTAGCGAAAACGTTTCCCAGTATAGAAAAAAACTATATTATATTTTCTACAAAAAGGCGCTATTCATTTTGTATGTTTTCTCGTATTGAGCAAGAGAATACTGAAAATCTCGCGTACTGCCTATTTTATTTTTCTTAGGTTGTTTTTGTGTCTCAAAATCTCTCCCAGTGTGATATCCGGGTTCACAGTTTCTAGTAAATAATAATAATGAGCGTATGGAATTGGTGGCCGGGAGACCCCTCGCGGGGCAGTTCTGCCGCCGCTCCACAAGTTGTTTAACGCCACTACGGCGACTTGCGAGTGAATGAGGATGAAATGATGAAAGACACACAACACCCAGTCATCTCGAGGCAGATAAAAATCCCTGACCTCTCCGAGAATCGAAGCCGGGAGACGAGAACGCTACCGCAAGACCACGAGCCGCGGCGTTGCTGCTGCGTCCAATTTCAAAATGAACCAATAAGCGGCCGCCATATCCCACATCTGAGACAGGCCTCTTTCCCTCGTACTAAAAGTATTATCTTTATTAAGTTTTACGTTACCTTTCATTAAGCATTGGTATCTGCCCTTTTTGTCGTTTTATTTATTAAATTGATCACTCGCTGTGATTATTTCTTTTATATTAAGAACCTCGATTTCCCGCTAGGGGCTGTTCGCACTTTTACCTCGGCATCATGGCCGGTTGGTTATGTAGGCCCAAGCACACCCGCTATCTGGTTACTTTACAAGTGGACAAGGGCGTACCCAGGAACTCAACTAGGTCATACTAGTCTCAGGAAACAAGGACTCGAGACAACATACAGCACTTCTTATTAAATAAAACAGTAAACCAGTGAAAAACTGCTTTTAATAAACATTTTAAATACCAGAATGCAGTTGTACAATCCGAGAAAACATGCAGTATTTCTTATTGAATAAAACAGTAAACTAGTGAAAAACTGCGAATATTTTCCCGGGGGGAGGGGGGGGGGGGCACCTGCCCCTCGCTGGGTACGCCCATGCAAGTGTAACTAATTAATTAAAATGAAAGAATTGCCACTTTTTTCAAATTTTTCCACATTAGCAAAACCCATCAGCATATCATTCTCTGCTCCATTACCTCCAGCAACATTACTTCGAAGAAATTTGATCTGTCACTAAAAGTTGACGTGTTTATTCTGAGGACACGTTTAATTTGGCAATTTGTGGTAAACTGATGAGGTCATCGGTCCCTAAGCTTACACACTGCGTAATCTAACTTAAACTAACTTACGCCAACTAACACACACATCCATGCTCGAGGGAGGACTCGAACCTCCGACGGGTGTAGCCGCACGAACCGTGACAAGACGCCCCAGACCGCGAGGCTACCCCGCGTGGCAGGCCCCGTTTAGCTGGCCATACTGTGTATAGTTAGGAGTGGCGGTGCTGTTATGAGAAGTGTGCAAAATCATTCAGCAAACTTCTTTATTAAAGACTTAAAATAGCATCATTTCAAATGGTTTAAATGACTCTAAGCACTATGGGACTTAACATATGAGGTCGTCAGTCCCCTAGACTTAGAACTACTTAAACCTAACTAACCTAAGGACATCACACATATCCATGCCCGAGGCAGGATTCGAACCTGCGACCGTAACAGCAGCGCGGTTCCGGACTGAAGCACCTAGAACCGCTTGGTCACAGCGCCCGGCCCATCATTTCACATCAAATCCAGATGTAGCTGTGAACCTCTCAGTTAGCATTTACATATCATTGGCACGATTTATATGTGGAATCATTATAAACAGAATAACATACTTGTACGGGAATTTAGAAAATTTAAAATTTTAACTCTTACAGTATACGACCGCCAGGGCCAGAATTTAAAAAAAATCGTTAGAGCTCTCAGGTCTATGACGCCGTTAAGTTCCTTTTACAAAGACATTTATTTAAAAAATTACATTCGATTTCAAATACGGCCTACTCCTTTCAAAAGATCAACGCCACACTGTAATCACCAGAGGCTCGAGGTAACAAGTTTTAATCTAAATGTGGCCACCTAAAACATAGGCCGCTAAAACGGTAGCAATAAAGACGGCTACCAATTACCGCAGACGGCCTTTTCGAAAATCAGAACTGCCATTCAATAGCCTGTGGCTATTAGTCAATAATGAACAGCAAAAATTTATATAAATTTAAAAGAATATAATTACATTAGCACATTGCATCATTGTCCAGATCACAGTACAGTTTACTACAACCACCTTTTAACAAACGGACGACTGTAATCCAGTTTCTGCTGCCATACAACAGGTTCCAAAGGTAACCATGATTGGGCGAATCCAATCGATAAGTCCAATTTTTGGCCAGGCCGAAGCACGTAGCACTAAATCTGCTCACCGCCTGTGTGACGACAGATGATGTTTCCCTGCCGATCTTTCGACAGGGAACACACACTGAAAGCCGTCCCGCCGAAGCGGGCCCCGTAGCGCCAGAATCGAGAGCATTTACCCACACTCGCCACAACTGGAAAGCAACATCGAGCTGATTTGGTCAATAATCGTTGTGTTGCAGAGTGGCTCAGCCTCTACTTCTGGGATACACTATTCAGTACTTCAGTCCAGGCAGCACTATTACGGAAGATCAAGCCTACATCTACGCAAGCCTCATGGTGATCATCAACTTCCTGAAGCTGTTCTGCCACCACCACTACACCATGCTGACCACATATGTCGGCATGAGGGTCAGGGTGGCCTGTTGCGCTCTTCTGTATCGAAAGGTGAGTTGTACACGATTTTGGAGAAGGTTGTTGTAAAACATATGTGCCTGAGAATCCACATGACTGCCACCGTAGTTTCTCGTGAGTAAATGCAAGGTCGTGATAACAAAAGCAGGTTCTACCCACCTTCAGTTGCACAATAGCTTGCACTCTCAGAGATACACATGTAGTTAGTTTTCTGGGTTCGTGGATTGGAATCTTTGTTGCATCAAAGACAGATATCGATGTGGCCATTGTAGTATACAGAAACGCATTTCAGAACATCTCATATACAAACTGAAACCTGCTACACCTCATTAATGAAGTTAAAAAATGTTCAAATGTGTGTGAAATCTTATGGGACTTAACTGCTAAGGTCATCAGTCCCTAAGCATACACACTACTTAACCTAAATTATCCTAAGAACAAACACACACACCCATGCCCGAGGGAGGACTCGAACCTCCGCCGGGACCAGGCGCACAGTCCATGACTGCAGCGCCCTACACCGCTCGGCTAATCCCGCGCGGCTCATGAAGTTATTTCTCTGTCTTTCCTCTATGGCACTGGGGAGTTATACAACCAACTTCCGGTAGAAGCAGCAAACACACTGTTTCAATATCACAAAAGGGGGATGGATCTACACGCGAAAAATATCAGGACACGAGGGTCAGTAACAGTCTGATTACTTCGTGGTGAGTGTCCAAATCAAATAACGAAGTTTCAGGCACCCTTAGGAGCAGATACAGACTCAGGACACAATTTGGTGATGATGAAGTGTAAGAAAATAGTCAGGATGAATCAGTGGTAAGAAAGTGGTATACAAAGTATTGAGAAATGAGGACATGTGTTGGTTTTTCTGAGGCTTTACATATTACTCTGACAAATACTACAGTTGGAACTTCACGCGAAGAGGAATCAAAATACCTAGAAAGAGTGTAAGAAAATCGTCAGGATGAATCAGTGCTAAGAAAGTGGTATACAAAGTATTGAGGAATGAGGACGTGAGTTTGTTTTCTGAGGCTTTACATATTACTCTGACAAATACTACAGTTGGAACTTCACGCAAAGAGAAATCAAAATACCTAGAACGAGTGTAAGAAAATCGTCAGGATGAATCAGTGCTAAGAAAGTAGTATACAAAGTATTGAGGAATGAGGACGCGAGTTGGTTTTCTGAGGCTTTACATATTACTCTAATACTACAGTTGGAACTTCAACTGAAGAGGAATCAAAATATCTAGAAAGAACTGTCGCGTTAAGTTCGACAAGAAATACTGGTAACAAGAAGGTAAGAACGAAGACACCTTGAGCAATAGAAGTAATAGTTCAATGATCGATGAAAGCAAGAAATAAAAAACGTTCAGGAACAGAAAGCAGTTCACAGATGTAAGTCACTTAGGAATGAAATCAAAAGGTTCCACATGGAAGTAAACGCGAAATGATTGCTTTTAATTTAAAAAATGTGAAGGATTCAGCACGTAGAAAATTCAAAATAACTTTAGATGAAATTAAAAGCAAAGACATAAACATTAAGAGTACTGCGTGTAGACCAATAGAGTACAGTGACAGTCTCTACTAGGGAGAGGAACTGTATGCTAATGCGATAGAAGACGAAATGCGTGCTGATTTGGAACTCATATTACAATAGGAGTTTGACCGAGCTTTGGAAAACTTGCGATCAAACACGACGAAAGAGACTGCTCAAATGGTTCAATTGGCTCTGAGCACTATGGGACTTAACATCTGAGGTCATCAGTTCCCTAGAACTTAGAACCACTTAAATCTAACAAACCTAAGGACATTAAACACATCCATGCCCGAGGAAGGATTCGAACCTGCGACCGTAGCAGTCGCGCGGTTCCAGACTGAAGCGCCTAGAACCGCTCGGCCAAAGCGACTGATTTGAGAAGAATTTCTGTTTGATTCGTAAAAGAAACTTTGTCAGCATTCGGTTGCAATACTGAAGGTAATGCCCGAAGAATTTAAATCAAGCTCATGTTTGTGGGATTTCCATTCCTTTCTCCAGAATACATGTCTAGTTTATTAACCACTGGAGTACATGCTTGGTTCATATCTAGTAGCATAGTCGATCATTGTTTCTAGCTTTAATCAACTCCAATGCAGTAAATAAACTGATGAGCTAAAACATTACGACCACTGCCAACCGCCAGAATGAATGTACCCTGCTGATATTTGTAACTCGTGGCACGGTAAGAAAAACATATAAGACGAACTGGAAGTCATATGAGCGACGATATGAGGCACAAATGGGAAAATCCGTTGTCACAAACGATTTTGAGAAAGGGCAGAGTCTTATGTCCGGCGCCCGGCAACGAGCATCCTGGCAGAGGCAAATGTGGTCGGCTGTTTGCTTGCTTCTGTAATGAGCAAGTACGGAAAGTGGCTGTAGAATGGTGAATCAACGAGTAGGCGACAAGGAGCTGGACGTACACGTCTCATTACAGACCGTTGAGGTTGGAGTCTCGTTCTCTCTGTAAGGCAGGATATGCAGTGACCTGTGGCTGACCTGGCGACAGAGTACAATGATGGTGAAGGCACAAGTATTTCAGAGCACACCGTTTAGTGCACACTGATGAATGTGTGGCTCCGCCTTAGACGACCCCTAAGTGTTCAGGAGAAACAAAACTGGCACTCTGCCAATCGGAACGTGGAATGTTAGATCCCTTAATCGGGAAGCTAACTTAGAAAATTTAAAAAAGTAAATGAATAGGTTGAAGTTAGATAATGTGGGAAATAGTGGAGTTCGGTGGCAGGAGGAACAGGACTTCTGGTCAGGTAAATACGGAGTTACGAAGGCAGATAGGGGTAATCCAGAAGTTTGTTTAATGATGAATAAGAAAATAGTAATGCGGGTAAGCTCATGCCTATCGCAGTAGCACAAGTCTACGTACCAACGAGCTCTGCAGATGATGAAGAGATTGAAGAAATGTACAATGAGATAAAAGAAATTATTCAGACAGTTAAAGGAGACGAAAATTTAATAGCATTGAGGGAGTGGAATTCGATTGTAGGTAAAGAACGGCAAGGAAAAATTGGTAAATGAATATGGACTGGGGGAAAGGATGAAAGAAGAAGCCGATTGGTACAGTTTTGAACAGAGCGTAATTTAATGTCGCTAACACAAGGTTTAAGAATCAACAATAGAAGGTTTTATATGTGGAAGAGATCTAGTGACACCGGCAAGTTTCGGATTAGTTATAACGGTAACAAAGATCTTGGAACCAGACTTTAAATTTTGAGACATTTGACTGGCAGATGTGGGCACTGACCACAAATTATTGATTGTGAACTGTAGATTAAAACTGACGAAATTGGAAAAAAGTACAAAATTAAGGAGATGAGACCTGGACAATTTGAAAGCAACAGAGATGGTTGAGTTTCAGAGGGAGTGTTAGGCAATGGATGACTAGAGCAGGAGAAAGGAATACAATAGAAGACGAATGGGTAGCTTTAAAAGATGAAATAGTGAAGGCAGCAGTGGGTCAAATAGGTAAAAAGACTAGGCCTAATACAAAGCCTTTGATAACAGAAGAAACTGAATTTATTTGATGAAAGTAGAAAAATTAAAAAATTCGGCAAATGAAGAGGACGAAAAGGAATACATACGTTTAAAAAATGAAACTGACAGGATGAGGAAAACTGCTACGTAGGAACGACAATAGAACAAATGCAAGGATTTTGAAGCATATTTCACTCGGGCAAAGATAGATAACGCCTACAGGAACGTTAAAGAGGTTTTTAGGGAAAAGAGAAGGAGCTGTACAAATATCAACAGCTCAGATGGTCAACGAGTACTAAACAGGGAAGGGAAAGCTGAAGGGTGGAAGGAGTATATAGCGAGTCTATAAGAGGGAGATGAACTTGAAAGTAGTATTGTAGAAGGGGAAGTGGGCGTAGATGAGATGGGAGATATGATACTGCGAGTAGAATTTGACAAAGCTCTGAAAGATATAAGGAGAAACAAGGTCCCGTGAGTAGATGATATTTCGTCAGAACTACTGACAGACTTCGGAGAGCCAGCAAGACAAAACTTTTCCATCTGATGAGCATGATGTATGAGACAGGCGAAATACCCTCAGACTTCAAGGAGAATATAATAATTTCAGTTGCAAAGAAAGCAGGTGCTGACACGTGTGAAAATTACCGAATTATCAGTTTAGCAAGCCATAGTTGCAAAATACTAACACGAATCCTTCACAGAAGAATGGAGAAGGTGGTAGAAACAGATTTTGAGGAAGACTAATTTGGATTCCGGAGAATGTAAGAACACGCAAGGCAGTACTCAACCTACAACTTATCTCAGAAGATAGGTTAAGGAAAGGCAAATCTACATTTATTACATTTGTAGACTTAGAGAAAGCTTTTGACGATATTGACTGGAATACTCTCTCTGAAATTCTGGAAGTTGCAGGGGTAAAATACAAGGAGCGAAAGGCTATTTACATCTTGTATGGCAACCAGACGGCAGTTATAAGAGTCGAGGGTTGTGAAGGGGGACTTTGCTTGAAAAGGGAGTTGACAGGGTTGCAGCCACTCCCCGGTGTTATTCAATACGTACATCGAACAAGCAGTAAGGAAACCAAAGAAAAATTTGGAGCTGGAATTAAGGTTTAGAGAGAACTAATAAAACTTCGAGGTTTGCCAATCACACCGTAATTCTGTGAGAGACAGCAAAGGACTTGGAAAAGGAGATGAACGGAATGGACAGTGCTTTGAAAGGAGGTTACAAGATGAACATTAACAAAAGCAAAACAAGGATAATAGACTCAAGTCGAATTAAATCAGGTGATGCTACGGGAATCAGGGTAGGAAAGGAGACACTTAAAGTAGGAGATGAGTTTTACTATTTGGGAAGCAAAATAATTGATGATGGCCGAAGTAGAGAGGATGAAAATTGTAGAATGGCAATGGGAAGAAAAGCATTCCTGAAGAAGAAAAATTTGTTAACATCGAATATAGATTTAAGGGTTGCAAAGTCTTTTCTCAAGGTATTTCTCTGGAGTGTAGCCATGTATGGAAGTGAAACATGGACGATAAACAGTTTATATAAAAAGGGAATAGAACTTCCCCGAAATGTAGTGCTGCATAATAAAGCTGAAGATTGGTTGGATCTATCACGTAATTGATGAGATAATAATGAGCATCAAAACGGGTACAGGGATTAGTGAACACAGGGTTGTCGTAGCGAGATGGAATATTGTAACCCACAAATCCTCAAAAATAAACGAAAAATATACCTATTCAAAAAACAGATAAAAATTCACTTAACGCCTTCCCGAGAGAAAATCTCCATTCATTCCAAATAAATAATATAACTGTAGACCAGATGTGGCTTGAATTCAAAGAAATAATATCGTCAGCAATTGAGAGATTTACACCAAATAAATTAACAAACGACGGAACTGATCCTCCTTGATACACAAAACGGGTCAGAGCACTGTTGCAGAAGCAACGCAACAAAAGTAAACAGACCCAAAATCTCCAAGATTGGCAATCTTTTACAGAACCTTGAAATTTAGCGCGGACTTCAATGCGAGATGCTTATAATAGTTTCCACAACGAAACTTTGTCGCGAAACCTGGCAGAAAATCCAAAGAGTTTCTCGTCGTATGTGAAGTATGCTAGCGGCAAGAAACAATCAGTACCTTCCCTGCACGATAGCGATGGAGATACTATCGAAGACAGTGCTGCCAAAGCAGAGTTACTAAACACAGCTTTCCTAAATGGCTTCATAAAAGAAGACGAAGTAAATATTTCAGAACTCGAGTCAAGAACAGCTGCCAACATGATTAACGTAGAAGTAAATATCCTCGGAGTAGCGAAGCAACTTAAATCACTTAATAAAAGCAAGGCTTCTGGTCCAGACTGTTTACCAATTAGCTTCCTTTCAGAGTATGCTGATGCATTAGCTCCATATTTAACAATCATATACAACCGTTCGCTCGACCAAAGATCCGTACCCAAAGACTGGAAAGCTGCACGGGTCACACCACTAATCAAGAAAGGTAGTAGGGGTAATCCACTAAATTACAGGCCCATATCATTAACGTCGATATCCAGCAGAATTTTGGAACATGTATTGTGTTCGAACATTATGAATTACATCGAAGAAAACGGTACATTGACACACAGTCAACATGGGTTTAGAAAACATCGTTCTTGTGAAACATAACTAGCTCTTTATTCGCTTAAAGTGTTGAGTGCTATTGACAAGGGATTTCAGATTGATTCCATATTTCTGAATTTCCGGAAGGCTTTCGACACTGTATCGCACAAGCGGCTTGTAGTGAAATTGCGTGCTAATGGAATATCGTCTCAGTTACATGGCTGGATTTGTGATTTCCTGTCAGAGAGGTCAGAGTTCGTAGTAATTGACGGAAAGTCATCGAGTAAAATATAAGTGATTCCTGGCGTTGCCAAAGGTAGTTTATAGGCCCTTTGCTGTTCCTTATCTATACAAACGATTTGGGAGATAATCTGAGCATGAGCCTTAGGTTGCTTGCAGATGACACTGCCGTTTATCGACTAGCAGTCATCGGAAGATCAAAACAAACTGCAAAACGATTTAGAAACGACATCTGTATGGTGTAAAAATTGGCAATTGAACCTAAATAACGAAAAGTGTGAGGTCATCCACATGAGTGCTAAAAGGAATCCGTTAAACTTCGGTTACACGATTAATCAGTCAAATATGAAGGCCGTAAATTCAACTAAATACCTAAGAACTACAATTATGGACAACTTAAATTGGAAGCAAGACATAGAAAATGTTGTGGGGAAGGCTAACCAAAGACAGTGTTTTATTGGCAGGGCAATTAGAAAATGTAACAGATCTACTATGGAGACTGCCTACACTACGCTTGTTCGTCCTCTTTTAGAATACTGCTGCGCTGTGTGGGATCCTTACCAGACAGGATTATTGACGGAGTCCATCGAAAAAGTTGAAAGAAGGGCAGCACGTTTTGTACTATCGCGGAATATGGGAGAGAGTATCACTGAAATGGTACAGGATTTGGGCTGGACATCATTAAAACAAAGGCGTTTTTCGTTGCTACGGAATCTTCTCACGAAATTCCAATCACCAACTTTCTCCTCCGAATCCGAAAATATTTTGTTGACTCCGACCTACATAGGGAGAAACGATCACCACGATAAAATAAGGGAAGTCAGAAATCGTACGGAAAGATATAGGTGTTCGTTTTTTCCGCGCGCTATACGAGATTGGAATAATAGAGAATTGTGAAGGTGGTTCGATGAACCCTCTGCCAGGCACTTAAATGTGATTTGCAGAGTATCCATGTAAATATAGATGTATTGAATAAAACTGGGGAGACAAGAAATTTGTGGTGCAACTTGACTACAAGAAGGGATCGGTTGATATGACACATGTTGAGACATCAAGGGATCACCAGTTTAGTGCTGCAGGGAAATGTGGGGGCTAAAAGTCATAGAGGAGACCAAGATATGAGTACAGTAAGCACATTAGGAAAGATGTGGTTTGCAATAGTTATTCGGAGATGAAGAGCGTCGCACGGGTTAGAGCAGCATTGAGAGCTGCATAAAACCACTGATTGGGGTTGCGAATCAATGGAAACTTGCTGCCTGGTCGGATGAGGCATTTTTCTTGTTATACCATTTCGATTGTTGTGTCTGGACAAACCATCATCCAGGCGTACGACGTTCGTGCAATCACTGCATCACAGACGTAGGGAGGTGGGCAGGGGCTTTCATGGGACCTATGGTAGTAATCAAATACGCCGTGCGCTTCAGTCTGGAATTGCGCGACCGCTACTGTCGCAGGTTCGAATCCTGCCTCGGGCATGGATGTGTGTGATATCCTTAGCTTAGTTTTAAGTAGTTTTAAGTTCTAGGGGACTGATGACCTCAGATGTTAAGTCCATAGTGCTCAGGGCCATTTGAACCAAAAAATACGCCATGATATTTGTGGTGTACGTGAACGTTATTGAAGATCACCTGCACCCCTTCATGCTTGAAAGCTTACCCAACAGCAGAGGAATCTTTTAAGACGTTTGTACGTGTCACTAGGCCAGGATCACGCTACAGTAGTTTCGCGATGTCCTGCCCATCAAATTCGCCTGATCTGACTCCAATAGAACACAGCAGGCACTGGCCGCAAACCACCCGCACGTTAATTTACGGGAATTGCGTAATCTGCAAATAGACATCTGGTCCCATATACCTCCGGAAACCCACTAAAGAATTCGTGGCTCGCAAAGTCGTTGCTGCACTGCGTATGAAAGGTGGACCAACACACTCTTAAGCAGGTGCCTCACAGGCGTAGTTCGGCTTCAGGTTGCTAGCAGATTGATAATTTATACCAGAATTTTTCGAGTTGCTAAAACACTAACTTAAGGCATTTAAGGATATGCTGGAGGTACTGACCGTGAATTGTTGGAGAACATCTGGAACAAAACACGTTACTGTCTTGTGCCTCAGGTACTCCGCATCAACAAGCAGTCCATGGACGTGACAGCGACGGGGCAGGTGATCAACCTCATGTCCAACGACGTGGCCCGCTTCGACGTCGCTTCGTTGAGCGCCAACTGGCTGTGGATCTCATTTCTGCAGCTGGCGATTGTCACGTACTTCTTGTACAGCTCCGTGTCCTGGGCGGCCTTCGCTGGTGTCATTTATATCATCATCATGACGGTTCCACCACAGAGTAAGTTAGCCGATATATTATTATTATCTAGTAAATTATCTTCTTTGATTCATCAATAGCAGAAAAACGTCAATTTGTCAAGCTAGCGTAAAAGAAGATGTATTGATTTCATATTTTTACGAACAGAGTATTCTGGCTGAGAACCGTTTCGTCATCCGGAGATAGGAAGTGGCGCTGAAGTTCACTGCATGAATTCAGAGCCTAAATTAAATGCTGTTGCTGACAGTATTAAAAAAACGTGGTGGTTGAAAAAGATTCATTTTATTTCTCAAGACTACATCTTCTGCATAAACGAAAACAGGAACCAGGAGGAAAATTTAATTTACGCATCTAAACTAAAATGTTATCTTGGTGTCACTTGTAAGTTCTCGCTTGCGTGGTTGCTGGGAGAGCTCTCCTGAGCAGCTAGCTAGATCGCTAGTTCGCTAGTTCATTACCCATTGAGCGTCACTCGAGGATGGTGACAAAAGAGCAACAAAAGATTTTTGCTTTCTCCGTTTCAACAGGTGCAGTTCAGATACAAACGCACGGTGGGATTTTTGTCGTGCGTTCCACTTGCTACTGCTCAAAGCGTTTGGCGATGGCGCTAGCAGTTTCGAACACTGCTGCTCGTTCAAAATGCAGAATGCATTCAATAAGTCCTTTATGATGGTGGTGAACAACAACATTCAGGGTTTTGTAAGTTCATTCCGGGAATGAAGACAGGAAACGTTAGTATCATTTCACATTTAGTGTTCAATGAAGAGGCTATGTTCGATTTAAGTGAACTAAACTAGAACTGCCACACAACAGAGAGAGAGAGAGAGAGAGACAGAGTGTGGATGGATGGAGAGGGTTGTATGGGCGCACGACAGTAAGGTCTTCAGCGCCCCTACGGTCGCAGGTTCGAATCCTGCCTCGGGCATGGATGTGTGTGATGTCCTTAGGTTAGTTACGTTTAAGTAGTTCTAAGTTCTAGGGGACTGATGACCACAGATGTTAAGTCCCATACTGCTCAGAGCCATTTTTTCTTCAGCGCCCGCTCAATACATGATTGAGACGGGTGTAAAGAAAAGACTCAGAACAGTAAGATAAAAGAGAACGTAAAACACACACACACACACACACACACACACACACAGAGAGAGAGAGAGAGAGAGAGAGAGAGAGAGAGAGAGAGAGAGAGAGAGACTCCCTGAAGCTTCATGTATTCTGCACCGCTTCCTAAGGAAACCTTTATGGACCGTTCTTCTTTGAGAAAACGTGGTTACAGGAATCACGTACCTGGACACATTGGAGATCTAGATTTTTCTATATTAAAGAGAACTGGCAGAAAGTTTCTTTTATGAACAGGACGGAGCCGCTCCGCGCTGACACCTGCGTGTGAGATGGTTTCTTAACGACGCGCTACCTCGGCCATGGATCGGACATTAGGGTCGTAGGATCTCGCGCTGCGCCGTTGGCCTCCTAGGTGGTGTGATCTCGCGGTACACCGTCAGTCCAAAAAGTATCGAGACTGGATTAATAAAAAAAATAGATATACTTCAAGATAGTGTTTTTAATGCTTCATCTGTTCTACTTTGTCTCTCTCCACTTGAGTAGAGCACACGGAACGTTCACACAACTATGCGAATCTGTCAAAAAAGTCCCTCTCTGCGATGTCGTTTGACTTATGCATGACCGCGGTTTGAATGTCGTTACGTTGCCAAAGCGTTGACGGTAAACTAAATTTCTGCGTTTTGTCATTTTACGACAGATTCGGATTGATGACACCAAGTTTCGTCAATTATGACTATTTTTGCTAAGAAAGAACTATCTACATTTTGTGTTTCTACTGAGACGCAGCAGGCGCCTACGCGTCGTTGTTTTCTTGACTGATTTGGGATAAGGGACCAAACAGCGAGGTCATCGGTTCCATCGGATTAGGGAAGGGTGGGAAAGGAAGTCGGGCGTGCCCTTTCAAAGGAACCATCCCGTCTTTTGGGTGAAACGATTTAAGAAAATCACGGAAAACCTAAATCAAGATGGCCGGAATCTGGATTGAGCCGTTGTCCTCCCGAACGCGAGTCCAGTATGCTAACCACTGCACCACCTCGGCCAGCCGTTGTTTTCGTTCAGGAGTCAACGTGTACGGGACATAGTTTCCATACACTTTTCTCTTCTTCAAAATATTCTGGAGGATATCTTGAAAACTTGATTTAGAGATGTTGCTCATTGCGATTCGTAATCCAGCTACTTGGACGCGCTGCTGTTGCACATCCACTATTTACTCCTGCTTGCTCACAACTGCCTGGAGACTAGACAAATGCATATATGCTGTTTATAATAGCTACATAAATCCTCCAACTATATGGCCATGGTGCAGCAAGAGTGATATATTTTCATCACGAAAAAAGAGTCTAGTCTCAAGTAGCGCGCGCACATGCGGCCTGTATTCCCGGCCACTACAATTTGTATACCAATATTAGTGCCAAACTAGGAAGTGTGGCCCTATCTAAGCACAGCTGCATGCGTTCACCGAAGACAAAATGTCGACTATTTATAATGCATTACCCCCAGTCCCTATACGATTTCTGAAGATGCATAAAAAAGGCGAAACGTGTCAATAAAGTCTGCTATTTTTGCAACCTAGTCTCTTCTTCTTACTGAAAATATAGTAGGTCTTACAAGCTTCCAACGTAGTCACTGTGCTGACATTGCTTGTATTCCAGAATAAAATCAGTCTCTGAAATTGTAGGACGGACAAAGTATGTGATCCTTTGTGTGGGGTTTGTGAAATGCTCTATGTGTCTTCCCTTCGAACAATTTTTAGTGACACTGTTCCAGAGGAGGGCTCATTGAATTTTTGTGAAAGGTAAATGTAAAGTTTGATCCTTAACGTAACTGTAAAAAGCAGTCCAAGGTTGTATGTGCATGCGTACATATGCCATATCTCTGTGAAATGGGGTCGTTCTTTTGGAAAGGAAAACTATGACCCTTGTGCCTAAGTTCAAACTCAGTAAGTTTCTACCTTCTTTCGTGTAGAACATGTGGTTTAGTTAAATGAGGTGAATCTTTTTGAAACAACCTGTATTACTCATGGAACTAGAGTAGTTTCTTTCGAAATCATTTTTCTACATGGCTGTCTAGCATATAGACATATGTAGGAAGTCAGCATGCGGTATGTGACCGACGCGGGGCGATGTTCGTTCACAATATGTCTCTCAGCTGCCTCTAACGCCTGCCGATAGTGTGTACCAGGTGTGTCAAGAGCCACTCTTGAGATACCTAGTCACATGCGAGCGAGTGCGCAGATATATCTGTACGGATGATTTCATGCACCTGTGACCCGCGCGGTGTCATGTCCGTTGTCTATAACTCGCCTCGACTTTTGAGGTGTTCTCGGGTCACGGGAGTCTCTCATACAACAGTACCGAATACGGCCGTGTTAGCAGAAATGAAAGTAAAGACATTGGCAGTATTGACTGGTAGTTATGGGGTGCTTGTGCAGATGCCTAACAGAAAAGCTTTTATTTCATACAATGCGGTGGTGCTTTTCTAATGTGAATTCATTAATTACACATTAACGCTCGGAAGGCTTTGCCTGTTGTTCCATAGCTGAACGGTTATTTCCTTCACCAATAACTACTCTAAAATCTTTTCAGCGAGCATACCCAAGTTAAGTCGAGAAACAGTAGTACTAACACTGTAAACACGAAAGTAAGTCTATGTACTACTTTTTCACGACTAAACCGCTGAACCGATTGGGATGGAATTTGGTTTAGGGATAGTTTGAAACCTGAGGGAGTATATAGGCTAATTTATAAATAAAAGAAATTTATCCCTAAGAGGAATAAATAGGGAACCAAATATCATTTTTTAGATTAATGGACATCGTCGCACCTTGAGGGGAAAGATGGAAAAGGGGGGAGGCGCATTTCCAACTATGCTTTTCCAAGCAGATAGGCACTTGAGGGCATTTAGAGCACTGAATCCTTTCTTCCAAACATCGTACGATATGTCTCAAACTAGAAAAAGACTTCACGGCGGTTCCTTGTGGCTCGTATTAATGAGCAATATTACATATGGGTAATATATTGTAAGTAATATTCTTTTATTAAACAATGTTAAAATGGTGCCCCGTAGGATGCTAATATGGTCTGTTCACAGCGTACATGGGTCGACTCTCGGCACGTTTCCGGAAGCGTGTCGCCGTCAGGACCGACGAGAGGATGAGGATGATGAACGAGCTGGTGCAGGGGATACAGGTGGTCAAGATGTACGCCTGGGAGAGGCCCTTCGCCAAGCTCGTCGCACTGGCCAGGAAGTGAGTGTAATTCCGTAACTAACAGAACGAAAACACCAGTTACAGTCTAAGAAATGCGCATCGTCATGCCTTATAAAACCACACACAGATTTAAATAATAGATGAGACTCGTGTATCATGCAGTTAACATTCATTTAATCCATATTTGAAAAACAGTACCTGCTTTCTTTTGAGTATCTCATAATAATCAGTACAATTTAAGTAGAACTGATCTTATGGTTTAGAACGGCTTACCGCGCCTTTTAGTGTTTTAAAAACATGCCTCAATAGATATACCTTATATGATTTTATCCCGTCAGTTCTGTATGAAGAAGAAAGCTTGTACAGAGTGTCCAAAGAGGAATGGTCAACATACAGGGATGTGACAGGAACGATGATTCAGTGCAGAATGTCTAGTAAACACGTGCTGTAAAATGTACACCTTAAGAGGTATGAGAACTTCTTGATCTTGGATACTGTGAAACAAATCTCTTCTGCTTGAAGCTCTTTGCTCTCCACATTTTGAATGGTGGTAGTACGGACCAAAACAAGAGAAAATCTCCAGTAAACATGGGTTCTAGAATGCATACCTTAAGAATTACGAGGACTTGTTCATCTTTGCTATTGTGAAACACTACTCTTCTACCGAAAAAGTTCTCATAGCTCTTAAGGAACACATTTTAGAGGTTTCCCAGCATTCTTTGCTTCGAACGGTCGTTCTCATCATATACTTGAATACTGGCTATTCCTACTGATATACCGTGTATTAATAACAATTTCCTTCATGAACGACATTCTGTCTTCACTAATCAATTTGTTTGATTGGTGCTGCTTCAATTCACGAAACATTTGTTATCACATACTCGTATCACTCCAAATATATCAAAATTTGTCATTTTACGCTATTAAGTAACCACTGCTGTAGAAGCTGTAGATTCTACAACATTCCATTTTATAAGCTGACTTGATTTTTAACCCTGTTTAGGAAGCGCACCACAATCGGTAAAAACCCTTATGAGACGGATTGTTGTCCGTCTGTCCGTCCGTCTTTTAAGAGCCATTTTTATGGGGAACGGTTGGAGGTATCAAGTTGAAATTTATGTCAAATGCTAAGGTCTAGGGTCGCTTGGTGCTGAAAAAATTAAAGCTTCAAAGTCAGTACAGTCAAAACATGCGCCCATTTATTTCAAATATTTTGATAATCACTCAACCATACATACAGATGAAACATCTACACAAACAATGACGTTTGTACGGAATGCTCAGCCGCGAGTACTACCCGCAGTTGACCACTTTCTTTTATAGAGTACTTCTGAATTTATTTGTAACAGCTTGGAAGAGTCTTTCAAAAGCCTACTTCAACACGAAAGTTCAAAGTATTTATATTAGAAAGACCTACTAATTTAACATACAAAACGTCAGTACTGTGTCCACTGGTTAGTTTTATGCATTCAAATTCTAACATCGAAGTATTTTGCATCTGGTGTAACGAAAACCAGACCCGTACGAGCATACATACAAGTGAAATAAAAAGTATGAAGCTTTAGAGTAAAACAGGCATAATCCTGTGGCTAACAGATACATAATTTCGATAATAAACACCATTTTCCCCTACTACTTTTAGCGACTGTCTTACTCTTCTTTGCACAAAGACTTGGAGATAAAATGGTGAGTGCTATGGCTTATGAATGTTCTCTGTCTGTTTACATTCCAGCCTGAAAGTCGTAGGGTTATTGCTGTGCTAGCGTGCTAAAGTTTTCCCACTTGTCTGTTACGATTACTTGTGGACGCAATTCCTGACTGAAACCGGTGTCTGTTAGGTGCGCAGTGACTGTTAAGCCTAGTTTACACGACGACATTGGGTTGCGCCACTTGTTGCGTGGAGTGATAAAAGATCTAAATGGAGACCCAATCAACACTAAAAACCAGCAGCTAGATAGATGGGTGCAGCATTATGCTAAACTATAGTCAGAAAAGGTCAACATTTCTTCAGAAGCTTTGGGTACTTTACCAACTTACCCAGTTATGTCTGAGCTTGATGATCCTCCCACTGTTGACGAATTAAAACTCGCACTTAAAAGTCTAAAGCTAGGCAAGAGCACAGGCCGTGATAACTTACCAGCAGAAATCATCAAACTTGACTGCGTTTTGCCGATATTGTATCCAATCCTACTGCAGTGCTGGGAAGAAGGCACAGTACCTCAAGACATGCGAGATGCAAATATAGTAACAATCTATAAGGGAAAAGGCGACAGAGGTAATTGTAACAACTATAGAGGAATATCTCTCTTGAGTATTGCTGGAAAGGCGTATGCAAGGGTAATCCTGAAGAGACTGGAAACCTTGGCTGCTCGGATCTACCCTGAGTCACAGTGTGTATTTGGAACTGGCAGATCCACAAGTGACATGAAATTCACTTTGCGCCAACTACAAGAGAAGTGCCGCAAACACAGAGTGCCATTATATGTGGCTTTTGTTGACCTCAACAAAGCCTTTGACACCATCAGTAGGGAGGGACTCTACAGCATATTGGAAAAAATTGGATGTCCCCCAACTTTGCTGTCTTCAATAAGATCTTTCCACGACAATGTGCGTGGCTCTGTGATCTTCGATGGCAGTACATCCAAACCATTCAGTATGAACTGTGGCGTAAGACAAGGCTGTGTGTTGGAACCTACACTTTTTGGAATTTTCCTCTCGGGTCTGCTCCAAGTGGCTTGCAATGTTGGAGTACATCTGCATACTAGGAAAGATGGAAGACTTTTCAATGTCAGTCTTCTGAAGAGTAAGACAAAGTGCTACGAGATAGTCGCTCGTGAACTCCTGTATGCTGATGATGCTGCAATTGTTGCGAACTCCGCAGAAGAGCTGCAAGAGCTAGTATCAAGATTTAGTCACGCATGCCACCTATTCTCGATGAGCAGTAAGACCGTAACTATGGTTCAGGGTGCTAACACAAAGCCGAATATCACACTAGATGGCACTACTCTGCAAGTCGTAGATAACTTCTGTTATCTTGGATCTTCTATTGAATCAAACATGTCTGTTGACAAGGAAATTGATGCTCGCATTGGAAGAGCTGCGACAACTTTTAGCAAACTCTCTACACGTGTTTGGAAAAAACATCAAACTCTCTTTGACCACCAAAATTCTTGTATATCAAACTTGCGTCCTCAGCAGCCTTTTGTATGCATCGGAAACATGGACTATCTATGCCAAACAAGAACGTCGCCTTAATGCTTTCCACATGCAGTGCCTGAGATCCGTCCTCGGAGTAACGTGGAGGGACCGAGCGACCAACGAAGCAGTGCTATCTAAAACTAACTGCAACAGTATTTCAGCTATCTTGAAGCAGAGACGACTCCGCTGGCTGGAACACGTCCACCGTATGGATCCTGACAGATTACCACGTGAGGTGATGCTTGGAGAGAGCTCTATAGCCAAAAGACCTGTAGGACGTCCAGTATTGAGGTTCAAGAACTCCTGTAAACGAGATATGGAGAGCTTTGGAGTCGACACAAACAGATGGGAGGCACGGGCTAGCATGAGACCAGAGTGGCGTGATGATATATCATCTGGAATGTCGAAGCATGATGAAGGCTTGTTAGACAGATTAAGGCAGAAAAAGGTTCGCAATGCTACCACTGCTCATGCCTCAGCAGCCAGATACACTTGTGACAATTGCTGCAAGAGATGCCGTGCTGCCATTGGCTTGACAGGTCATATGAAAAAATGCAACCCATAAACACACAGACACTGCATCAATCATCTACCAAGATGTCGTGGCCAATATATATATATATATCACTGAAATCCCACAAACACCTATGCAAAGCATATACATATAAAAGGTGAAAATTATTCTCTGTTCCCCACTTCATATTTCAGTTCGTCTACATTCTACGAACACACATAACCTCAAAACTCATGCAACTAGTGTCGCCGAAGTTGGAACACGCCGAAACTGTTTAGTTTCACCGACGAGTTGCGCAAACTCGCGGCGCGCATGCGCAGTTGCTGGTAGCGCAGTTGCCTGCAACCTAGAGTCGTCGTGTAAACTAGGCTTTAGATAGCAACCGCGTACGCCTCCCAAGCGCGAACAGCGATTCTTCTTGGCAGCAGTAAATCTGCAGCCATACAACGTCCCCCACCCGGCTGCGCTGCTTACAGAGAGTTTCTCTGCCCCTAATTCTTGGGTTCCCATGTTTAGGCCAAACGGGTTAAATTCTTAAACCGGGGTACACAAAATTCTTCAAAGCAATCAGCACATGACATTAAATTTTCCTATCACCTTTGTAACTGTTCCGTTCTTTTACATTTCGTGTTTCACTTTTAATGAAGTAGTACCATTCCGTGTGCCACACCAGATCCGAAATCCACAAGCTGCTGCACGCAGCCTACCTGCGGAGTTTCCTGCTGGCGTCTGCCGTCTTCATTGAGAGGTCTTCGCTGCTGGTCACACTCGTCGCCTTCTTCCTAATGGGTCACATCGCCGGTCCTGACCAGGTCAGTACATTCGCATTCTTTCCCATTTCTGTCCCACACATGCGTTTCAAGTGACTACATCCTTTACCTGCTGTGTTTCAGATATTCTCGATGGCTCAGTACTACAACGTCCTTAACGTAGCGCTGGCCATCATGTTCCCCATGGGCATAGCAGCTATACAAGAAGCTCGAGTCTCAGTCCAACGTATACAGGTAAGAACAAATTGCTGATATTTCTCTCCACCAATGGAGATCCTGATGCCTTCATATTGCAATTCCTTAACTGGTCTGGTATCAAAGTGCAGCAACATCATCGATGTCACGCTACTGGATGAATCTAAAGGTAAAAGACCATCCGAAATGTCCATTGGAGTAGATATTAGCAGATATTTATTAATGTACTCAGTGGATGTAAACTAGCTAATCAAATGTATCTGGACACTCATTTCTAGACAATAATATGGGGTGTCTCCACTCTTTGCTTTCTGACGACTTGAACGCTGTTGTGGACACTTTCAGTGAGATGTCTGAACGTCTGTGGAGAAATAACAGCTCATTCTTCCTCAAGAGCCGAAACTACAGAACGTAGTGATAGTAGACACTAGGGTCTGGTGCGAAGTCGACATTCTAATAATCCATTCCAAAGGTATTCCCTTGTGTTCAAGTTGGGGCTCTGGGCAGGCCAGTCCACTTCAGAAATGTTATTATTCACAAACCATCGCCTCACTGGAGCTGTTTTATGACAAGGTGCATTGTAACGCAGATACAAATAATCGTTGTCTCCGAACTATTCTTCTGTAAAATCCGTTCCCAGTACTCTCTCCATGGCTCTGGTGGTGTGTATCCCGTTACACTGTGTGGTGTGCGTACTGTAAGACCTTCGGTACACACACCATCAGATTATTTGACTCGTCGCTCTATGTGAGTGTCAGCAATATGCCTCGTGGTCTTATCGTGGCATGTTTATCTTCTGCCGTTAGGTCAGACGATAGAAATGCCACTTGCACGCTAAGAATAGCAGATTGATGGTGACCAACTTTAAACAGAACTTGATTAATTTTCACACACATTTATTAAAATAATAATAAGCATAAAATTACTTAACTTGATTCTGGATGCTATTTACAATTGACAATCTGAAGTTCCTTTGGTCTTGGTACGTTAATCTTATTCTCACATCTCTGATACTTGACAAAGTGTCTATACATTTCCCTCCAAGGCTATGTACAGGTGAGAGGCACCCACATGCCTTGCTCATACTGTGGCATCAAGCAGTCAGGCCCGCAAGATGAGTGGTCTGCCAAGCGAGTAGACTCATTCTTATTTATCGAGTAACATGAACTCTAGTACTCACAATTAAGTTAAAAGTTATTCTCCTGTTTGAATATTACGCAACGGAAACGCAATCTGACTATTAGCAATTTACACAACTCTGACTGTTCACTACGCACTGGAAATACCACATTTTCTTTCTTATTTAACGGCTTTGATCAACACGTGGCCATCGCACTGAATATGAATGGCGCACACATTATAAATTCTGGATATCATGACAACATACAATTCGAAGGAAAAGGCCACCAATCTTTTTCTTTTCACTATCTTATTTATTCCGATAAATTCTATAACCTAAACACACAAATTCTATAACCTACAACAATAACACATGAGAAATTCCGCCCAGTGGGCATGGCTTTACATTGGTGATTCTCTATCTTATGGTCTCGTAATTATTTAACGCTACAGTGCACTTTCTGGATAGGATGGTGGATCTTTTGCTATATCTCACACTTCGACTCTCACAACCATCATCACGAAACTTTCCTCCAGACCGAGCGGTACAAAAAGGAACATGCATATCCCACTGCCTACGAAACTATCTTGTTACTCTCCCATGCCAACCACACATACTTAAATTTCATGAAATACATCACACTGGCAACATACAATACAAAGAATAGTCACAACGTTATAATCACATCACTTTCAGCTTTCCCACTTCAATTCGTATTCATCCCAGTTTCACACGACACTGCCCCACTTCGTAACTTTTCTTTCCTACTATGAACTCTGGAGGATATATGTGTGACCAAACGTCGACCATCACACCAAGATGGAACTCTTTGCCATTATGGAGGCTAAAGAGATCCGGAGTGGCTATGTAACTACTGAATTATAAGATGGAAATAGCTCCAGATTAAGTATTTTAATTACATAAGATGACTCTAAGCAAGGGAACTGTCTCTGCTGCTCGGTGGTATGCTCTGATAGTGTTCTGAAGATCCGACTAACAACATCATGAAGGGCTTACATAGTCTTTAGGACACTGCGGCGTATGAGACGTTAACAAGCTAAGAAATGTCGTACCTGCTCCAATGGCCTGACTGCACTGCAAGCCATTTGTTGCAATGCACACAGCAGGGAAACACGTACAGTCCACTTAGGATACGAACGTTTAGAGATGGAAGCGGTATTGTTTTGGGTCATGTGGAAATCGGGTGCAACCAGCTCGCAGATATTGCAGCTAAGGAGGAAATACGTATTGAAGCGTGGTCTAAAGTTCCCCTACAGACTTAACCTCGCTGATGAGATACAGGTCCATATTTTGTATTGGAGCACACCGGCTCTTTTCATGCAATTTTTCTACTCTGTTGTATTTGTTTTTTGCTTTGTCTGTGTTCGAATTCGAAGCCTTCATCTTCAGGTTCGTATACCCACAAGTGTAATTTATGGCTGTAGCAAAACATCTGCTACTGTTGGAGGTCCATATGTCTTTCGTAGTATGAGTGGCTATAAGTGTGATCTATTGGAGTTAGTGCACTGCCGTGCACTATTGGCTTCCATCCATTGAGATTAGATGAGGTGCTTTCAACTTGCACACAGATATGGTGTTGCTCTATGCCGCTTTGATTCCTTACAAGCGAGATGAATTTACAGTGTGCTGTACTTGTGGAGTACTAACTGTAGACGACCTACTCCAAGAATTGAGCAAGTTCTGTTTTGTAAGAGGATCCTGCGGCCCTACTGGTGACCTGCACTCGGTCTTTGGCACTGTAGCTAGAGGTACCATGCACATTATCAAACTTCACTTCCCATTTCCTATGAAAAGTTCAAATTGTAAATTAATTACTTTTATCGATTCTGACTGTCAACAATTGCGTATTTACTATTCAAAAGGTTATAAGAGTTCTTTTTAAATTTTTGGGCGTTTCCACTCTTAAGCATTTTTATATGCCACGTTTGTTTATGATTTCAGCTAGTGCTGTACTTTTCACACTATACATTTGTTACGTCATTTATGTCCTGTAAATACGTATATTTTAGTGTGTGTGCGTTAATAACCATTCAGTCAGGCTCCTAAACAACAGTAGCAAAAACAACAAGGTCAGGAGGGGACTGTTGGGAGAAGGATCGGGGTACCTGCACTGCCATCAAGAGTAGTAACCCAATGAAGGCAGTTCTACATCTATATCAGAGCTCCACAAGCCACCTAATGGTGTGTGGCGGAGGGTACTTCTGGTATCACTAGCTGATCATCCCATCCCTGTTCCACTTGTTAGTGGCGCCTGGGAAGAATGATTGTCGGTAAAGCTCTGAATTAGCTTTAATTTCTTGAATTTCTGTGGCGGTCATTTTGCGAGGTATATGTGGGAGGACGTGATATGTTGTCCGACCTTTCACGGAAAGTGCTCTCTGGCAATTTCAACAGAAAAATCTCTCTTGTAACGCCTGCAACTGGAGTTTGTTGAGCATCTCCGCAACGCTCTCGCGCCGACTAAGCGATCCGCTAACGAAACGCATTGCTCTTCGTTGCATGTTTTTTTCTCTCTCTCTTCTATCAGACCCACCCAGTAAAATCCAAGACTGATGAACAATATTCAATAAACAGTGGAAAAAGCGCCTTGGAAGGCACTTCCTTCGTGGATGAGCTGCATTTCCTTAAGATTTTTTCTAAGAATCTCAATCTGGCATCTGCTTTTCCTGCTACGTATTTGTTTTACCTGGTCCTAGATATTTTACGGCAGATATTGTTTGCAGTAATTTTTCATCAATAGTGCAGTTGAGCAGTCGTGGATTTTTTTCCTACTTTCTTATTTTCATACACAACCGTATCATCTTACGACAGTCTTAAAGAGCTTCCGAGGCTTTCTTCATATCATTTATATACATTGCAAACAGCAACGGTCATATCGCACTTTCTTGAGGTACTCCGGAAATTAGTTTTACATCCCTCGATTTTGTGCCGGTAAGAGCGAGGTGTTGAGTTCTGTCTGTAAGGAAGTCTTGAATCGAGTCGCAAATCTGGCCCGATACTCGGTAAGCCTGCATTTTTTTTCACTAAACGGCGGTGCGGCACTGTGAAAAATGCCTTCTTAAAGTCAATTTGCCGTTGTCTACAGCGCTACGGATCTCACGACGAAAAAATGTGAGCTGAGTTTCGCAAGATCTCTGTTTGCGGTATCCGTTTTGATTTTGTAGAGGAAATTTTCATTCTCCAAAAATGTCATAATTCTTGAGCATAAGATATGTTCCATAAATCTACAACAGATTGACGCCAACGATATAGGTTTACGTATAATTATGTTCACTTGCCCTACGACCCTCCTTGAAAACGGTAATGACCTGCTCTTTTTTCCAGTCGCTAGGTACTGTTAGTTGCTACAGCGGTTTACGATAAATTGCTAACAGAAGGGGAGAAAGTTCTTTTGCATAATCCTGTAGAATCGTATAGGTATTTCATCTGGTCCTGATACCTTTCCTCCACTAAGCCATTGCCGGCCGCGGTGGCCGTGCAGTTCTAGGCGCTGCAGTCCGGAACCGCGGGACTGCTACGGTCGCAGGTTCGAATCCTGCCTCGGGCATGGATGTGTGTGATGTCCTTAGGTTAGTTAGGTTTAACTAGTTCTAAGTTCTAGGGGACTGATGACCTGAGATGTTAAGTTCCATAGTGCTCAGAGCCATACTAAGCCATTGTATCGCTTTCCTACTCCGCGATCGGCTACCTCAATTCCTCCCAATTATACGCAGGTACGATGATTGAAATGACCGACCGTATTAAGATCTTCCATGGTGAAAAAATTTCGGAGTGCCCAGTTCAATATTTCATCCTTCTATCTTTTATTTTCCGTTTCGGTGTCAGTATGGTCACTGAATGAATGAACAGAGGATTTCGAACCGCGTACTGATTTTAAGTAAGACCAAAACATCATGAGGTTTTTACTCAGATCGGTTGATAAAATTTTACTTTCAAAGTCATTGAATGCTTCTCTCATTTCTCTCATTACTGTCAGTTTCGCTTCGTTCAACTTTTGCTTGTCAGCTGTGTTATGACATCTCTTGAATCAACGACACTTTTGAATTTTTTCCATTTGTGCTCTAAACCTTTCTCCCCTGTACTGATATGACGCCCGTTAAAAAATTAATATTTGAAGCTGACTACCCACATACTCTGTCATTTGTATCCTTTCACTCCTGCTAAGCAAAAATATTGTACTACCTGTCGTAACATCCCTTGTAATAACGTTATCGTTGCTATCACCACCTTTTGATCACTGATGCCTTCTCTACATCAACTGATTCGTTTGCTGGCACGTTGCTTCAACAAACCTGTGGACCCATTTCGTATGGATGGTTGTGTTGAGTGTTTGTGTAGTGTAAGAAATAATAGCTGAGATCTACTCCTAGCATGTTGCCTTCTTCTCTCCAAGAGCACTATGCTGGCCGCCAATCATAGTGGAATACTACTCGTATAAAAGGAGTCGCATGTCAGCATTCCATTAAACACTTCAGGGATACATTGCTGCTAGCTTGGGTGACGGCGAACCTTTGCATAAGACGTTTCCCCCCATATTTTTACTGGACGCCTTTCTTCGCAACCAACAACAACCTCAACGACATCTTCACAAAAATATTTTATTTATTAACGATAGCACACGATTCGGGATAAATCCACGCTCAATAGTCAACGGTGAAAATGTGTATAATGTAAATGTTGATAATTCTGCAATTTTAATAGCTGATGTCGATATTAGCTTTATCTCGAAGCATGAATAGAATGTTAATAAGAAACAAAGAATAGTGGTCAAAATTTCTCCAGGACCAGACTGCGAATTGGTTACTTCTCAGATGAGCATCGCCGCGTAATTCTTATTAATTTTCCTTTCCTCCGATTATCCTTCAATCTTAACGTTAGTGCTCTTGTAGTGTCCTTTTTTCTACTAATATAAAAATGCTTGCGTTTCCTTTTTGTGCATCGCCGCGTAATTCTTACCAATTTTCCTTTCCTTCGATTATCCTTCAATCTTAACGTTAGTGCTCTTGTAGTGTCCTTTTTTCTACTAATATAAAAATGCTTGCGTTTCCTTTTTGTGCACAGGAGTTCCTTGTGAAGCCGGAGGCGACTGTAGAGGACAGGAGCGGAGGAGCCGCTAAAGGAGAGGTATCTTTGCAGCACGTGTCAGCCACGTGGGACGGAGCCAACCCATCCCTTTCGTCCATAAACCTCAACGTCTTACCCGGCACGCTATGTGCTGTTGTAGGACCTGTTGGGTGTGGAAAGGTAACGAGCTTTTTATTCGTTTGAAGTAGTGTAATATGGTTTTGGGGTTTGTAGCTGTATAAGTAATTACTTACAAATTTACTGTTTTATTTATGTACAGTGGTTCGTAATGAAACTAATAGTAACTGTGAAATACAACCTTCAACTGGATCTAGGACGCAGGGAAAGTTTAAAAACAGCAACTGAAGAAAATAAAATGCTCTGTGTGCTAAATTCCAATTTTCGTTTGCTGTCGATATATTTATTTCTCCACTTAGCTTGTAGCTTATGCTACGTGCTGTCCAACAATTTGTCTTGTAAGGCTTTAATAGTACACAATATATGCTTTGCGATACATGTACATATAGAGCAGCTAGTCGTTTGCATGTTTCATTGAGCATTCACACTATACTGTATCTGAAATGGAACGTGACAATTGTTTCCTACGAGTAACACAATTTAGAAAAATATGTTGAAATAACCTAGCCCTTTACACAAGTGTCTTCCATAAATGTTTGTGTGGCTTATACTGTCACACACACTGTCCCATTCACCTTGACTACCACATTTTTTCGTTCAGAAACAAAATAAAAAATACATCAAGAAAACGTAATTTAGCTACCAAGAGAACATTAACCAGTATGACTGATTTTATTGTGACTTTGGTCATTAGGAAGATACGCATAGCAGTACATCTTTTTCGAATAGTAACGTATATAATTTTATTCTGTAAGCCATTTCCTCTTCATCAGTAATTGTTCAAAAACTTATCATGATATACCATTCACGTACACATTATGTTATTAACGTAACACAAAACGACTGACTCTCCCGTTCTGGCAACACTGCATCTACTAACGGTAACGTAACGTGCCCACCTGCTGATGTTGACAGCAAACAATTTTAAACACAAGGAAAATGCACACAAGCAAGTGGATGAACAATAATGGTCCTATAACATTCTTTTGGGGTAATAGAGAACGTACTCTTGTATTTCAGATTTCCGTTCATTAAGAACGATGTGTTCTTTAAGTAACTAATTAAAGAGGGATAAATAGTTTCCGTTAAAGGACTGGCAAACTCAAACCAAAAGATCGTATAAAACTGATGATCAGCTAATCTGCCTTCTTATTTCATTTATGCAGAGCTCGCTGCTGTACCTGCTTATTAACGAGCTGTCACCAACATCCGGAAAGCTCAAGATTGGAGGGAGGGTATCATATGCGAGCCAGGAGCCGTGGATATTCGTAGGCACTGTGAGGCAGAACATCCTGTTCGGACAGCCGTACGACAAGAAGAAGTACCAGAAGGTGGTGGAGGTGTGCGCCCTGTCCAAGGACTTTGAGCTGCTGCCGTACGGGGACAAGACGCTGGTGGGAGAGAAGGGCATCACACTCAGCGGCGGGCAGAGGGCCAGGGTGAACCTCGCCAGGTACGTACAACAGGAAGAGGTGCCAGATGGTAGTGGAGGTGAGTGTCCTGACCAAGGACATCGAGCTGCTATTGTTCAATGTCACAACGCTGGCGAGAGAGAAGGAGATCACCTTCAGCAGCGGGTTGCGTATCTAGTGGTGGTTCGTAGTTCAGTAACGTTAGAGTAGTCCACTTTCTCTGTATTCATGCAGATGTGCACTGAGAAGAGAGGATCACGGGAAGGCAATGGATGTGTTGTTGGTCGTGTGCACTTTTTCTCTGTTCACTCCTGTAAGAACGACGCTCAGAGTTAAATAGGCGGCGATATATGTGATTACCAGTGGATCACGATTAACCCCATGCTGCTCTGCAGGGGTGGCATGATGTCTATTCCTCAAAAAGTTGTGGCCGTCTGTGTGGTGGTTTATGTGTGTGGATACATTGTCTCTGTGATACTGAAGAGTCACGCGGACGAGTTACGCGAATTCTTGTGTAATCTCTAATATATATTCTATGATCCATGCATCTTGCACCAATTTTGTGCTACAGTGCAAGGGATATTTATCATATATATTTTTAAAAAGTAAGTTACTGACGTTATTTAGATATTACTATTATATATTTATTACCCCACAATATAGGAATAATTATTATCCACCTGTTCTCTTTCACTGTACAAAAGGAAGGTTTTGGCATTTCTCTGAATTGCAGTTCTGCGGTGCGAGAGGGAGTTAAGCCAAACGGTAACCTTACGTCAGCTAGTGGTAGCCAATAGCACATGAGCCTGCAATGACATGTTTTAATGTTGACGTCATGACTGACGGTGAAGCTGATTCTGTGTGTACTAAACTGCAAGAAATGAAGGTGACTGGCAGAAAAGAAAGGCAACAGTACGAAAAACTTGAGCCTAGACTACGAGAGTGAAAAAACTTGCAGATCTGTTTCAGAGAGAGAATAGGGTAGTAGTTGTGATTTGTCTGTGAAGTCTACGAAAGCTAACCTCAGTTGGTGCGAAAATCACACACTTACAGTTAATGATGAGGAAAATCCCAATGCTGAGTTTTGTAAACTAGGGAACTATAAGGAAATGAAGGGAGTCACTTGCAGTGTTGTACGCATGCCATGTACACGTGGGAAAGTTTGTGCTGGAATGAGTGGACAATCAGTCAACACCAGAATCATCGAATATAAGCGGTGGGGAAATCGACCGCGGCGGAGCACACGGTGTGTCAGACCGACAACATAGTAAAATTCGCTGCCACTGGTGTTCTTGGTGTAGAGAAGAGCTATCACACCCGCTTGTTCATGGAAGTTCTAGAACTACACAAACTTGGTCATAGCTTCAACAAGAAGGAAGAGAGCTTCAAGCTGAACGGATCTTGGATTCCCGTCCTGGAGCGAATGATCGTTGCAGACAGCAAGGGGATACCCGCAGCAACAATGACCACGGAGAAGCCGTTGGAAGTTGGAGCGCTAGGTACATGTAATCTGCTGCCGCGAGCTACTCTCCAGCCGTCTGCCACCAGCAATGGAGGATGAAGGTTTGAGAATGCCAGCCACTCATGCTGGCGAAACATCAGACAAATCATCAAACAAGCATCGGCCGAAGAACCCAAGACAGAAGCCATCAGACAATTTGTGAACCACAATCTGCAAAAACCGAGTGAGTTGGCGCAGTGGCTAGCACACTGGACTCGCATTCGGGAGGACGACGGTTCAATCAAGCGTCCGGCCATCCTGATTTAGGTTTTCCGTGATTTCCCCAAATCGCTTCAGGCAAATGCCGGGATGGTTCCTTTGAAAGGGCACGGCCGACTTCCTTCCCCGTCCTTCCTTAATCCGATGAGACCGATGACCTCGCTGTCTGGTCTCCTCCCCCAAACAACCCAACCCAACCTCTGGAAAATGCTCTTTATGCAGTCTGGTGCATGCTAAACAGAGAAGATTTTGACAGTGGGGGTAAAGTAAATTTATTGTATACATATTGCATGAAGAAGAAGTGGGAAGAGAACGACAAGGAAATATGTCTGTTATGTGAAATCTCTTCTTGAAATGCATCGAATTTACAAAAATGGAAATGAAAGGAATGGTTTTTGGAGTGTCTGAACTAATACATGTAGAATTATATTAGTCTATATTCACAAGACGTAGGTTTCAAGACGCCACATACTGCTACATATGGTGTGTGTGGCTCACGCACATCCAAACAACAGGATATATATAATACGTCAGGATACTGGCCTACCTCGACTCTAACCGCAATTTCATGCCGCAAAGAAGAATCAGACTTTTGTCTAATAACGATTGATTTGCAGAAATCTTTTTCACCACTGAAGATACCTACTGAAGTTGTTTTCTACCTGAGGCTGCTTTGGGTGTACGACTTCGGTATCCCCCTGCATAACGATAATAGCGATATTATGTACATGGCTCCTGATAACATAGCTTCAAGAGGTACTTCAGAAAACGTCTTATTTCTTTAGATTGCTATTTCAGAAAACACTCTGAAAAATAGAAAGTTGCGTCTGTTTTCCGACACCTACTTAGCTCAGAACAAGAATAACACATAATACCTGATGCACTATGTCCTTGTTGTGGCTACAGTTTTTCATTACATAGAAGATTTTTACTTCCTTCCTAGACATATCTTTTTACCTTCTTACAGTGACTTTGGTGGTACTGAGAAAGAGAATAGTAGAATGGTCTATGTCTTTACTTCAGAGGACTGGTACAGAGTAGTATACAGTAAAACACCCGAGTTAAGGACCATTTCTCTGTACAGAGGATGATCAAGTAAGATTGTCAAGATTTGTAAGCAGTAGCTTCAACTCTAGTTAAGAAACAGAAGTTGACTTTTGGGCAGAAGATGAAATTTCGCAAAACTTGTGTCATGGAAATGGAATCTAGGAAGCCTGGCATTATTCAGTGTAAAGAATACTAGTCTCCATCGACTTTTCGCAGGAAGAGTACTGGACGACCGCGGCAACTTAGAGCAACAGCAGTCTTCAATTCCATCAAATATTAATGACTTTCAAAATGCGGAGTGCTCGTATGTTGGTGGCAGATTGATTGCTGCTGTAAAAGACAAAGACTTGTCCCTACTCCTCACATACCAGAAAACTATCATGCCGTGTACCGTGCTCTTCAACCAGACATTCGAAGTACAACGAGCTAGAAGGAGCACGATACAGACGGCTGAGAGTAAGTATAGATACCGATATAGACGGTTGCTTTGACTTGGTGTGTCTGGAACCTCAGATAATTATTAATGCTTAAAAATAACAAAAAATTTCATATTGAAGTAAATCGGAATTCAACTACATTTTAAAACAAAGCATTGATGAAAACTGGACTGTTGTAAAAATAACCCATTTTTAAATACCATTTTTCAAATTTAGCGATTTGGAACTGACGTTTTCCGGACAAATAATGGATATTACAAGACGATTTTAATTTTCCTATATACTTTGGACTATAATAATTGATTATGAGCCAATGATATGACTGTTAATGTGCTCAGTTTCATACAAGAAGACCACTCGCAAAACGCAAAATATATCAGTTCCAAGTGTGTGAGTGGGTTAGCTCCCTCTCGCATTCTAGCGCTCTATTACCATCCGACATTCAAAGTCGGTCAATTCGCGATTTAGTGCCATTAGCAGCTGACGCAGTTGTACTATTTATGGAAGACATTCCAGAGAACTGCGCATTAAAATCGTACGTTATTCAGCGCTTCTGACATCGGGAACTTCCTATTTTCAATAGCATCTGTAACTGATATAGATACATCGTCCTCGTCTCGACATACAAAAATCGTGTGTCATGCGTAATTGTGCACAGCACCATCACCAAAGAGTAGCATCTCGCGATGCATAGCTACAAGACACACCAGCACACAGCTATTTATGGTACCGACATATGCCAGGGTTTTGTAATGGGTATCTAGTATTTAAGAATAATATTTACACCTCTCGCTATTATTCAAGTGCTCGTGGCTATTGCTAACACGAGTAGAACACTTACACGCAGAAACATAGTGTAGAACAATCTGAAGCTACTCACTTGTCGGTATCCAAAATTATTAAGAGATGAAAGGAGATCCTCGACATAGTGTGATAGAAATATTGATACAGATTCAGACTGAAATGATTCTCCTTTTGTCAGTTGTAATATTTAATGGTACAATATCATAAGCATGGTAGTAAGACAATTACTTACTGTTCCATTTCACAGGGCTGTTTATCGGGAGGCAGACATTTACCTGCTAGATGACCCCTTGTCTGCTGTTGACACACATGTCGGCAAACATCTCTTTGACGAATGTATTAACTCTTATTTAAGTGGAAAGACGAGAATTTTGGTCACGCACCAGTTGCAATACCTCCAGGGAGCAGACAATATTGTGATACTGAATAAGGTGGGTTGATCTCCTTTCACGCATGAACGGCAGTTGCTCGTTGCATTGTTTACATTAAAAGAAAATTTGCTTCACAGGGAATCATCGAGCATCAAGGAAATTTTGAAGAGATTCTCCAGAGTGGCGTCAGCTTTTCAAAATTGATGTCAAGCACGGAAGAGGAAGTAGAGACGGAGGAGTTGAGTAGTAATCTACGGAGAAGCACCAGAAAGTCTATGCAGGTAACTCTATCATTTTGAAAAATTTGGGACTACTTTCTCGGATTACAGACTTTCTCAACGAATATTACTCTCTTTTACAGGACGAACAAAGCAAATTAAGACGTTCAAAACGTATCGGATCTCAAAGAGCCAACGTAAATATGCTCGACAGGCAGATATCCACGTTGTCGGAAGTGGTAAGTACTGCCCTTAAAGGTACAGGATACTGTTTCAGCACGTACCTCCGCTGATTTTTAGTCCGCAGATGTCAAGTGTCAGATCTTTGAAAATTATTAAGATTTTGCTGTTATTTTTTTGTCGGCCTAATGTATTAGTGTGAGAGTTCGTTTTTCTGCCAAATATGTATAAAACAGTTTGTTTTAGTCTGTGTTGGTCCGAGAATCGTTACGAACAACTAAGGACTGCTGTCTGAAGAATATAATCAAAATTTTGCTATGGTAGTGTTTCACCTAATTTTAAGCTGAAACTTAAGGTGGGACTGGTAGCCGGGAAGTGAGTGAAAACATCCAGACACAGTTGTAAAAGCAATAAAATCAAACAAGTATGCGTAACGTACTCTCAATGCAGACTGCGGTAGGTTCTGTTATTTAGAAGACCAATGGAAGTTATATGAAGAAGGTTATGTGGAAGAAGTTTCAAACATCTAAGCTTAAAACTGCTTCTAATTTATTCGTCGAATTTGTAGGATACAGACGTACTAGCGGACTCATTGAAGCCATTTGATCAGAGACCAGACTATTAACACATATTGGTATGAAAAGTCAAATGCACACTCAATCAAAGAAACAAGTGCATATAAAGGAAGGTCCTTAGACCGAGAGTAATTTTTATTACCAACGCACTGACTCGATTCGTAAGAATTTGTTTTAGTAATGAAAACACTACGTAGCCAACTATGACATTCTATAGATCACAGGATGTATTGATTTTTGGTTCTTTGCGAGAACTTATTAGAATGCGAGGGCGTGCTGAAAAGTATTTCCTCCGAATTCTTTATGTGAGAACGCTGAAAGGTTTTTAAGTAAAACAAATTTTATTAACGTTCTACATCCTTATTCTTCATGTCCACATATTTATTTCTCAACATAATCACGCTGGTGACGAACACATTTATCCCAACTGGAGACCAGTTTGTTGATACCGTCACTGTGGAATATCTGACTTTTTTGACGTAGCCATAAATTCTTATTTGCTTTCACCATTTCATTTCTATCAAAGTGAAGTTCTAGAAGGTGCTTTTTATGTTTTGGAAACGATTAAAATCGGTTAGGGCAAAGTGTGGACTGTATGGAGGATGATCAATGAGAGTGAATACAACGCGTCGGATTCTTGCAGACACGTCGCAGTACACCTATGTGGTCTGACATTGTTATGGATAAACTCTTCGAATTCAAAACTCTACTACAGCGCACTGTTCATCACTCACCAACAAAGCTACGTTAAACAACGTTATGTTATTACGTTACACGACGTCATGTTACATGCCTTAATTAGCAGCCCTCTAGAGACAGAGGACTGCAGAAGTGTAGACATGAAGTTTAAAGATATAGAATGTTGATAATGTGTGTTTTATTTAAACAACTTTAAGAGTTTCCAATTAAAAGTACGGAGGCACTACTTTTCAGCACGCACCTTTAACAATATGACAGAATTATCTTCTCATTATAAATTAGACATTTACTTTTAATTAACTACTAACGCTCACCAGTCATTGTACTGATTAAGTATATAAACAAAATTACATTAAAACTGAATTCACTTGATAGCGTAAGACAGGAAATCAGTACCCTTCCCAGAATACGATGTAATAATTACATCTTCGATTCTGTATATAACCAACAACCAACGCCTTCGCGATAAGAATTTAAGACAGTTTTACTGTTTAACGTAAACTACTATACAAGGCAAAATTCTGTGTTTTTAAAGTTGCCATTTTACTCACTTATTCCAGTTTCTGCAAAATTCGCGTAACTATCTTTCTTTCCTAACTCTTTAAATAAGCGAGCAAATATATCTTTGGTCTATAAAGTCAGCAATATACTATCTCCGCTTCCTTTAATGTTTTGTTGATTTTATTTTTTATTAAGTTAACATTTGTGGTTCTTACTATGTTCTTTACTTAGTTTGACCCAGTACGTGTTATATTCTTATTATTTTTACTAGGAAGAGGTATTACGCTATTTTATTTATCTCTTTATGTTTGTGTATCTTTTATTATTCTTAAATGAAACCACTACTAGACAGTTGATGTCGAACTTATCTCTGTTCCACTTTTTTATTTTGAAATAAATCTCAGTAGAGTTTACTAACATACTTTTCCCATTAACTGGTTCCTCATTAGTTGAAAACTAAAATTATATAATTTTATTATTGTTTTCGTTGCTGTTGCTTTATTGTATAAATTTTAATTTTTATCTTTTCAGTACTGATAACAGATCGTGAAATTATATCCTTTGGGGCAAAATAATTAAGTCGGATGCTTTGGATTTAACTTTTCACATAAAGAGCATCTTTATTTCTTTTAGTACCAGTACAGTCTTTCGCCACTGTGGACGAGTGTCCGTGTACCCTAGAAAAAAAATTGACCAAGGTCTAGTCTACAAAAAAAAAGAGGCCGCTACCACCACTTTAGCCTTATATCTAACATAGGCAACCAAAACCTCTTCCTCATCCAGCTTTGGCCTCTATTTTGCCATCCCACTGACTGTTATAGCGATCTGGGTACTCGCCACATATTTTCTTCTAAGTAGCTAATAACACTCTGCGTGGCATGTATTAATGGTTCCTTTCCTGATACACATAAAATAATAATTCGGCTAAAGATCTTGTCACACTTCAGTGCTAGTTATGTTGTTCTGTGAATTTATAGTGCTGTAACAGAAGTGAATAGTGCAGGCTTTTAACAAAGGACACAAATCAGTCAAATTACGCAGTTACTGCAGCTTGGACACAACCAATCCCTACAATCCTATCAGGAACCGCTCTTCACCATGAGAGGTTCTGGGCAGACCACTATTCAATTATATCGGAACACTATATCGGACCTTACACAGATTAATAATCCTGACAAAAAATCCACACACACAAAAATTGATTCGTTAACATACAACAATCTCTGTAACGAAATCCCATTGAATTCAACTGTTTATTTTCACTCTGCAATTACTAATATACTGTAGAAGATACCACCGATTCCCATTAGAATCCAAACAACGAAACTCACAATTCGAAAGACTGGCTAATCCCTGCAAAATTAGCACAAAACATCTCTACTGACACAATTTTAATAGGAAGTTCAGCAATATTGGTAATTTGCCCCTTGGAACTTCAACAACCATGGTCAGGTAATTTATCTTCAGCACCATCCAAGCCGTTCTCCGATGAAAAGTACGCTATTAAAACCATGTAAACCCAATGACGAACCATTAAGAATGAATAAACGAATAGCGTTAGCAGAACTTTTAACAATCAATAAATTGTAGCCGTAGGCCGTCGCGACTTCGAACAGCGTCAAGCAACACCGTTAAATGCGATCTTTGCCATTTAGGTTGTTGCTTAGCTAAAACTCCCGCCACTGCAGAGTAGCTGGAACTCCCGCCTGTGTAGAATTAACAGCGTTCTTTTTTCCCGTCTTCCTCTCTACAACATTACATGTACAATGACTTATAAACATAACAAAATAGTTTATAATAACAACATTTTTAACTATACACCGGTCTGCAAATTACTCCGTAAGGAGTTGAGACGATAATTTTGCCCGTAACGACCACCAGAAAATTTTGGCACGTTACAAAATATACCATAACGAGTCACAGATTTGCCTCATGAATAATTATTTAGCCGTAACTGGAATTAGACAGAAGCTAACCTTGAGACGATAAACAAATTTCATTTAAAAACTAGAAATTACTTCACGAATAGCAATCTTTTTATTGTAAAATGATACAGATGGTTGAACATGAAATCATTTTTCTTAGCTAGAAAACAATTCATTGTTTATTGTGGCATAAGGAGACAGACAACAGCAATCTCGTCTTCAAATGAAATCTAATGTTGCACATGTAGCAATCACACCAAACTGTGGGACGTCACATACACCATCCACGGAGAAGCAGATTTTATATAAATACCTTCCTTTTAAAAGAGGTTTTGGGGGCCACATCCATTTAAGGATAAGAAGTTTCTCTCAGTTATTATAATTTCGATTCCTTATTATTTCATAATGAGTCTTGAGACTAGTAATCTTAGTCTAAAACACACTTTGTGATACACACTTTGAATATGACGTAATAAAAGTCAACAGCACGGTAGCTTGGGAAAATCACTTCATACTCACCTGTAAATGGTTGAAAAGCTATCATCAACCTGAAGTTTAGTTTGACACCACTGTGGTTTCCTAGGCACGGTCCTACTGGGTCCTTATATTCGTCGGCTATGGGCAGATAAATGTCCAGTAAAACACAGAATGGATTCTGCACAACATGTAGATTTTAAGGAATGACGATGAAAAGTAGTCCCATTCTTTCTCGCTAGTCAACATGTTTTATAAAAAAAAGTGAAGTGATTCTGTTCTCAATTGGAACAAAAATGTCTCCTCCATTTAAGAAACACTATATAATGTTGTAAGAGATATGTTTCACCAGTAGACTGTCAATCTATTTTCCACCGTCGGCCAAATTCAGCACAAGTGGTGGTTCGCAGTGGCCCTACTAAAATGTTTTATATCAGTATAATACAGTACAACGAAATTTTACTTTACTAATGTACACTCCTGGAAATGGAAAAAAAGAACACATTGACACCGGTGTGTCAGACCCACCATACTTGCTCCGGACACTGCGAGAGGGCTGTACAAGCAATGATCACACGCACGGCACAGCGGACACACCAGGAACCGCGGTGTTGGCCGTCGAATGGCGCTAGCTGCGCAGCATTTGTGCACCGCCGCCGTCAGTGTCAGCCAGTTTGCCGTGGCATACGGAGCTCCATCGCAGTCTTTAACACTGGTAGCATGCCGCGACAGCGTGGACGTGAACCGTATGTGCAGTTGACGGACTTTGAGCGAGGGCGTATAGTGGGCATGCGGGAGGCCGGGTGGACGTACCGCCGAATTGCTCAACACGTGGGGCGTGAGGTCTCCACAGTACATCGATGTTGTCGCCAGTGGTCGGCGGAAGGTGCATGTGCCCGTCGACCTGGGACCGGACCGCAGCGACGCACGGATGCACGCCAAGACCGTAGGATCCTACGCAGTGCCGTAGGGGACCGCACCGCCACTTCCCAGCAAATTAGGGACACTGTTGCTCCTGGGGTATCGGCGAGGACCATTCGCAACCGTCTCCATGAAGCTGGGCTACGGTCCCGCACACCGTTAGGCCGTCTTCCGCTCACGCCCCAACATCGTGCAGCCCGCCTCCAGTGGTGTTGCGACAGGCGTGAATGGAGGGACGAATGGAGACGTGTCGTCTTCAGCGATGAGAGTCGCTTCTGCCTTGGTGCCAATGATGGTCGTATGCGTGTTTGGCGCCGTGCAGGTGAGCGCCACAATCAGGACTGCATACGACCGAGGCACACAGGGCCAACACCCGGCATCATGGTGTGGAGAGCGATCTCCTACACTGGCCGTACACCACTGGTGATCATCGAGGGGACACTGAATAGTGCACGGTACATCCAAACCGTCATCGAACCCATCGTTCTACCATTCCTAGACCGGCAAGGGAACTTGCTGTTCCAACAGGACAATGCACGTCCGCATGTATCCCGTGCCACCCAACGTGCTCTAGAAGGTGTAAGTCAACTACCCTGGCCAGCAAGATCTCCGGATCTGTCCCCCATTGAGCATGTTTGGGACTGGATGAAACGTCGTCTCACGCGGTCTGCACGTCCAGCACGAACGCTGGTCCAACTGAGGCGCCAGGTGGAAATGGCATGGCAAGCCGTTCCACAGGACTACATCCAGCATCTCTACGATCGTCTCCATGGGAGAATAGCAGCCTGCATTGCTGCGAAAGGTGGATATACACTGTACTAGTGCCGACATTGTGAATGCTCTGTTGCCTGTGTCTATGTGCCTGTGGTTCTGTCAGTGTGATCATGTGATGTATCTGACCCCAGGAATGTGTCAATAAAGTTTCCCCTTCCTGGGACAATGAATTCACGGTGTTCTTATTTCAATTTCCAGGAGTGTATAAGGAAGAACAACATTAAGAAAGACAGAACAGCCACTTAAGTAGTTATAACACATGAACGTCTCCCCATTGGCAAAAGATTCCGGGGGGGTTCCCAATTCGGATCTCTGGGAGGGGACTGCCAAAGGGGTGGGGAGGAGGTTACGATAAGAAAAATACTAAATAACCAACGAAAGGATAACGTTCTACGTGTCGGGGCGTGGAATGTCAGAAGCTTTAACGGTGTAGGGAAGCTAGAAATCGGAGAAATGAATTGCAAAGGCTGAATCTAGATATAGTGTGGATTAGTGAAGTGAAATGGAGAGAAGACAAGGATATCTGGTAAGATGAGTATAGAGTAATATAAACAGAAGCAAAAGATGCTGTAACGGGAGTAGGACTCGTTATGTATAGGAAGGTATGGCAGAGAGTATGTTAATGTGAAAGTTCTGTGATAGGGTTGTTCTTATCAGAATCCAAAGCAAATCAACACCGACAACTATAGTTCAGGTATACATGACAATGTCGCAAGCTGAAGATGAAGAGATAGAAAAAGTGTATGAGGATATTGAAAGGGTAATACAGTATGCAAAGGAGGATGAAAATCTAATAGTCATTGGGGACTGGAATGCAGCTGTAGGGAAAGGAGTAGAAGAAAAGGTTACAGGATAATATGAGCTTGGGACAAGGAATGAGAGAGGTGGAAGATTAATTGAGTTCTATAATAACCTTCAGCTAGTAATAACGAATACTCTGTTCAAGAATAACAGGAGGAGGAGATATACTTGTAAAACACCGGGAGTAGGGGAAGATTTCAATTAGATTACATCATGGTCTGATAGAGATTCCGAAATCTGATATTGAATTGTAAGGCGTACTGAGGGGCAGGTATAAAACAGATCACAGTGTACTAATGATGAAAAGTGGGCTGAACTTTAAGAGATTGGTCAAGAAGAATCATTGTGCAAAGAAGTGGGATAGGGAAGTACTAAGGAACGACGAGATACGCTTGAAATTCTCTAAAGCAATAAGGTATATCTCATTAGGAGGAAGAGGAATGGACATCTCTAAAAAGGACAATCATGGAAGTTGGAAAAAGAAAAACATAGGTACAAAGAAGGTAACTGCGAAGAAACCATGGGTAACAGAAGAAATCTTCCAGTTGATCGATGAAAGAAGGAAGTACAAAACTGTTCAGTGAAATTCGGGAATACAGAAATACAAGTCGCAGAGAACGAAAGAAAAAGGAAGTGCCCGGAGCTAAGACGAAATGGCTCCATGAAAAATGGAAATGAATGTAAGAAGACATGATTGTCGGAAGGAATGATTCAGCACGTAGAAAAGTCAGAACAACTTTCAGTGAAATTAAAAACAAGGACAGTAACAGTCCGAGGGTATTTCCACTGTTAATTCAGAGCAGAGAGCAGATAGGTGGAGAGAGTACATTGAAGGATTCTATTGAGGGTAAAATTTGTCTGATGTGATGGAAGAAGAGACAGGAGTAGATTTAGAAGAGATAGGGGATTCAGAATTAGAATCATAATTTAAAAGAGCTTTGAAGACTTAAGATCGAATAGGGCAGAAGGGATAGATAACTTTCCACCAGAATCTCTCAAATCACTGGGGAAAGTGGCAACAAAACGACTATTCACGTTGGTGTGTAGAATGCATGAGTCTGGCGTTATATCATCTGACTTTTGGGAAAATAACATCCACACAATTCTGGAGACTTCAAGAGGTGACAAGTGCAAGTATTACTGCACAATCAGCTTAACAGCTCACGCATTCAAGTCGCTGGTAAGAATAATATACAGAAGAATGGAAAAGAAAATTTAGGATCTGTTAAATGTCGAGCAGTTTGGCGTTAGCAAAGGTAATGCCGGTTGATAATGGAATGAAGACTAAAGAAAAAATCAAGACACGTTAACAGAATTTGTCGACCTGGAAAAAGCGTTCGACAACGTAAAATCGTGCAAGATATTGGAAATTCTGAGGAAAATGGGTGTATGCTATAGGGAGTGACGAGTAGTATACAACAAGAGTCAACAGGGAATAATAAAAGACCAAGAACGAAGTTCTCGGATTAAAAAGGGTGTAAGACAGGGACGAAGTCTTTCACCCCAGTTCACTCTATACATCGAAGGAGAAATGATGGAAATAAAAGGAGTGGATTTAAAAATAAAGGTGAAAAGATACCATTGATATCATTCGCTGATGACATTTTTATCCTGAGCGAAAGAAAAGAAGAGTTACATCAGCTGCTGAATGAAATCAACGGTCTAACGTCTACAGACTTTGGACTGAGTGTAAATCGAAGAGAGACGAAAGTAATGAGAAGTAGCAGAAATAAGAAACTTAAAGTCAGGATTGATGATTACGAAGTAGATGAAATTCAGGAGTTTTACTATCTAGGCAGCAAAATAACCAATGACGGACGAAGCAAGGAAGACAACAAAAGCAGACTAACACTAGCGAAAAGGGCATTCCTGGCCCAGAGAAGTCTACTAATATCAAACATAGGACATAATAATTACTTTGAGGAAAAAGTTTCTGAGTATGTAAGTTTGGAGCACATCACTGTATGACAGTGAAACTTAGACTGTGGGAAAACCGGAACACAATAGAATGGAAGTATTTGAGATGTTTTATTACAGACGAATATTGAAAATTAGGTGGACTAATAAAGTAAAGAATGAGGAGATTCTGAGCAGAATCGAAGAGGAAAGGAATATGTGGAAAACATTGACAAGAGGAAAGAACACGATGATAGGAAATCTGTTAAGACATCAGGGAATAATTTCCACGATACTAGAGGGAGCTACAGGGGCAAAAACTGTAGAGGAAGACAGAGATTGGAATACATCGAGCAGATAATAGAGGATATAGTTTGGAACTGCTTAGCATATATCAAGGAATTTGTATGTTCTTATTGGTACACCTGTGTTCTCAGAGAGAGAGGTCGACAGTCTGCAAGTAATACGCGCTGCCAAACACTTCACTTGCAGTCGATAATGGGTACCCGCCGGTAGTAACATTGGCCTGGTCTCTGACCTCATGCAGGAAATAAAATTGGATGCCTTGCCAACATGAACTCACTTCGTATTGCGCTGTGCTCTAGTATCTACCTCACTGACGCTGTGTGTATGTGACCAAACTGCTTATTGGATTTCAGTTGGACAGCTCTCAGTATTACGAACACACGCTTAACGATGGACTGACGCGACCATGGACTATCTGAATTCTTCTTCTCTTGGTATGTGTCTACCACTTTTACGACAACATAGCGCGGAATAGTTTGTGAACTATCGAGTGATAATTTGGTGTCCATCCTTACTGTGTAATAAATAGTGTTTGTTGTACTTTACCTTCCATGTAGGTCAGTGTCAACAAAATATTTTCGCATTCGAGGGAGAAAGTTGGTGATTGGAATTTCGTGAGAAGGTTACGTCGCAACGAGAAAAGCCTTTCTTTTAATGATTTCCGGCCCAAATCCTGTATCATTTCTGTGACACTCTCTCCCATATTTCGCGGTACTGTAAAACAAAACGAGCTGCCTTTCCTTGAACTTAGCCCTTGTGTTGCAACAACAGTCTGAATTCAGTCATCATGGATCCAGAATTCATTAAAATTTTGCAGCAACAGCTGCAACTTCAAATGCAACTGTAGGCATAACAGGAACAAACACAAAAGCAACAGCTGCTAATTCCGATGCAACAGAAACACAGCAAGAAGAACAACGAATGCAAGTTCTGTAACAACAAGAAAAGCAGCAAGCACAAATTACGGAAGAGTAGTGGCGTATAATACAGCGGCTCAACAGGCCAGAACAGCATCCATTATCACCATTCACGCTATTCAATCCAGAATGGGATTCATGCTACACACATTTGCAATTCCACTTCCAGGCGGGTAGCTTATATGACGTTACTAAATAGTGTGTTTTTATTCTATCTACAACCGACCCTCAAGGTAATGTTTCTTCCATAAAAGTTTCGTCATCTCATTAATACTGAGGGTTTATAGTGGGCACAAATTCATAGTTTGGTAAACATTAGAAGCAGAAAACACTTGTCACAGCACGTAGGCTATCATTTTTTCGTTGTCGCAGGAAGTTGCACCAGTCAGTTATAAGCTGCATCGGCAGCTAACCTGAAAGGGCTGACTGGAAAGCGTTGAATTTTGCGTCCAAATCAAAGCTTATACCGAAGTGCTGGTGAGTGATATACAAAGTGTGTATCCACCTGGTAATGAATTCTGTGCATAGCCACAGATACTCTCGAGGAAATACTGGCAATAGCAAAGAAACCTTGAAAATATTAGATACAGCATAGCAAAGTTTTGATGAAAGTAACGTATCTGCAAAATCGCTTAACGTATCGAATATAGAACCGCAGTATTTTTAGTAAAGTGACATTCTTCCATAAAACAACGTTCCAATCATGACGTAATAAGATTGATTGGAAGTCATCTCGTTCCTCTTCGTCATCAGACTTGTGATTCAAACCCTGACGTGCACTTAGGGACAAAGTCCATCCACCAAATCAGCAGCGGCACTTACTCAACTCACAAGCTTCTCGTAGTTTCTCTATGCCACCCTCCCTACAACAACAGTAGGGCGCAGTAATCGGGTGTCGAGATTGTTTTTCCAAACATACACTCACTCGGTGTTCACATAAAGAAACGTGCTGTAGGCACTTCTGCAAACAAGGACGAGATTATATGGGAGGAACTCTTCAAAGGTCGCGATGTACTGCATCAACAACGCCACCTCAGTGTTAACAAGCCACCGTCGCAGTTGAGACCTTTCACAGTATAAGCGCCAAAGTTAACTCTCCCACCAATGATCAACAACCAATTAATAAAATTACGTTTTGATAGTAGTTCGCCAATTTCTATCTTAAATTAGGAAGTCTATACCCATACCGGTAAACTTTATGTACGATGTATTAGTGTCATTATAAGACATTAACATCTTGCACAGTTATGTCTACTGTTCAAGAAACTACAAAGGAATAGAATAAAATGCAATCAACAAAACTGTGAATCCTTTTAAGAACAATGTGAGTACTTGGGCCAAATATTAAGCCGAAAATTACTGAAAGTACTCGGCAATATATGGAAGTTATCAAAAAATTCAAGTGCCTACCAAGTTAAAGACCTTCAGTTATTGTTTGACAAGATCAGTCACTATGCCACATTCATACGAAATGCCACCTAGATCGCTAGACTTCTTAATTTACCTAAGAAAGTCGGAAAATATTAACGGTCACAGCAGCGTAAGAAGGCTTTTAAAAATGAATGCAATATGTCAAGTCCACTCCCTGTCTGGATTCATCAAGACATCATAACCTGGCCGCTGACGCCTCTCAGTAATGCACTGAGGCAGTCTTTTCTCGTAAAAGTTGTGATGGACACGAAAAACCCATGTACATGCATCTCAGCCTAGTTAAACTACTCTCAAGTCGGGAAAGACACCCTTGTTATCATTTTCGCATTCATAAATACCGTACATTTCCTTCTGATGCAAAATTTCACTCGTTACTGACCAAAAACCACAGATTTTTTTTGTTCAAATCTACAACTCAACATGAAAATGCTGATGGCCTATCAAGACAACCCAGAGAGTCAGTTCGAAATTGGTGATACCCTACGAAACCACAAAACCACCTACAAAACTTTCCCCTGACAGTAGCTGTACTTGCAGAGGACATGGTTGAGAACCCCCTTCTAAAGCAAATTATGAGATACTCACCAAGGCTCGCACTTAATTTTATCTCAAAAATGTCATCCATATGGTACAGGGAGTACTGATTCTGACAAGAGATGATGATCAACTTGCCACCACGGTGTCAGAAGGTCAAAAATCCAGCACACTGACCACTGGAGCATGAAACACATGAATGCACTCACAGGGTAGGATGCATACTGGCCCAGCGTCATGTAGGATATAGTGAGTCCTCTCCTGCACAACCGTTGCATCAACCCCAGTCATCACTCTCACAGTAGTTCCACGCCTGGCCAACGCACCAGTACTCATGGGAGTGCGTACATGTGGATTTCACTCGCCATTTGCTGTGAGAGATATAACTCATTGTCATTACCGCATACTCCAAATCCCCATATGTCATTTGAATGTTGAGTACTACAACAAGGAAAACAAGAAGAACCTTGCAGGAAATATTCGCCGCTGAAGGATTTCCATAAACCGTTTTGTATGTTTGTCCTCAGCTGTCGTCTAGTATGTTCAAAGTTTTCTACTGTCGGAACAGCGTAACATGCGTGACAACAGCACTGTTATACCCAGCCTCCAATGGTTAATCTGAGCGCCTTGTCTACATCTTTATCTTGCAAATGCTAAAAATTATGTCAGTGGCATCCAAAGCTGATGACTCATATAGATCCACAGCTAGTCAGTGAGGTACCTAAGTGGAGCTGTTGCTCGGCCACCAACACGAGACATCTTGGACCTCCTGTGGCCTGCAACACATGCAAGGCATCCTGTCATGCCACCCCTTCTCCCCCTTACTCTCTACGGTATGGCCTCAAGCTTAGAGAAAATTCCAGGATGCCTACAAAGTGTCATCAGAGTTACTCAGGGGCTTCAGATGTCCACAAGGAAGCCTAGGGCACTATGATGGTATGACGTGCATATCCACATTGAGCCAACTGCCACTGGCCCTGGAGCCAGTTCGGACAACTTCAGACACCAGACAGAGATAGCTCAAGAACTACAGATCCAGTGGCGTCGAACCTCGACTCTACCACCAATGACTCCCAGTGGGAACCCAGAGATGGAATACCAACACTGGTGAGTTACAGAATCATGAGATTGCACCCACAGCAAGCAGTGGACACAGCGCAATCACAGGTACCAGCCGACATCAAAATGGACATCGAACCCCTATTTGGTCTGTTCACCTACACCTCCCCCCCTCCCCTCCCCCCCCCTCCTTGGTATGGCAGCTCTGATATCGACAGAGATTGTTTCGACCACGTTAAAGGGGGGAAGGATGTTATGTCTTGGCTCAAAGACACCGAGCTCGGTAGTCTATGACATACGTTGCCATAGGTTTCACCTGAAGGCGACAAGATGTGTCCACAAGTAATCACATAGGCATGGACTCCGACGCCGCGCAGGAAATAAAACCGGCTGCATTGGCAGTATGAATTCATTTCGTAATAAGCTGACGCTGTGTCTAAGTGCTGCTTATTTGATCTCACTTGGACAACTTTTTCGAATGCGAATGTACTGATGCTGATGGAGTTGAGTAATCATGGACTATCTGGTTTCTTCTCTTGGTGTGCATCTACAGCTTTACGGCGACCTGGCGTGGACTGGTTTTTTGAACTCTCACGTGGTAACCGTTTATCCATCCTTACTGTATAACAAAGAATGTTGGTTACAGTTTAACAGGTTTAATACTTATCAGCTTACATTGAACTTATAAGTAAGAGATTTTACCACGGCAGGTTTATGATGGTTTCACGAACAACACATGGGCGATTTCTTTCTCTGTAATTTCAAACTCGGCTGGTCTCCATCCATAAAGTTACATCGCTGACAGGACATTGACAAAAAAAATTATCTTTTTGCAGAGTGTTTTGCTGGACGAAACCGGTAAACTACACAGAGATCCAACAGAGCAGGACAACAGTGAAAAAATGATGCATGAGAACTTCAGGTGGCAAACCGTGTGGCAGTATTTCCGGGCAGCTGGTGGCCTCTTCCTGTTGTTTTCTGTGGCTATCATGATAGTCGTCGCACAAATTATCACCAGCGGTTCGGACTATGTGGTAACGTTTTGGTAAGAAACTGCAAATAGTATTATAAACTCAAGTCTGTTATGATAATATGATAAACATTCCTTTCGTTTGTTTGTCCAGAACATTACAATAGGTATGCCTGTCATCTCTTTTCATAGCTACGGAACAGCGACAAATAATTATTGATTGATAGAGAAGAATTTTATTTGACGCCATATAGAAATAATGTGGAGGAAAGGTAAATGAACCCTTTTCACTATAACATGTGACTACACACGATTATCATACTACAGGACACTGATATATGCCCAACATTTCCTGCATTCAGTAATTAAAACTTCCGGGCTAAGAGGCCGTGGTCCAATAATAGAAATACTTCTACGACTCACCTCAGATGATGTTGCCCGCAGCTGGCAACGAAACGTCAGGGAGAAGTATTTCTATTATTGGACCACGGCCTCTTAGACCGGAAGTTTTAATTACCGAAGACGCCGGCCGTGAAAGCCTACACGCTATGATTTCCTGCATTAATTGCAGAAACTCATCCGATGATTTAGATGCCCTTTATTCATCACACACTACAATATGCCTTCCAAGGAATCACTGGCAGACACTGCACACCATTTTTCAAATATATAAACATTCATATGGAATTCAACAGATTTTTTGAGTGATCAGATTGCTCTAAAAAACAGAGTGCGTAGAATATTTCATAAAAATGTGAAAATCAGCCCAAAACTTTCAGATATTAGAAATATGTATCTTATTTTTCAAATGTGTTATATACAACTCGGTTTCATACTTACTCATACTTTTTTGTGATTTGATGTATGCTCCTCGTCACTAACACAACAGCTTGACTTGTATATAGATTTGATTCGAGTACTGTAAATTACCGATCTGTCAATATGTGTTTATAATAGTCACGTACCATATTTAAAGTTTTGGACTTATAGCATTATTTGACGTCTGCTAAACAAATACTAAATAAGTTTTGTAATACACTTCTAGCACTTTACATAAATGTATAGCCAAGGTCTAATGATTTACAATATTCCTAATTTATTTGGGCTTCTGTAGAGGACAAATAAATTTGTTGAAAGCGGAAAAATGAAATGAAAATATCTTTGAAAATATAACAGCTTTGAATAAAATAAAGCTTACTCTGTCCTGGTGTTACAACCCATGTCCTGCCACCATATTACTTTTTCTTGTTAGTGTTATCCATATGCAACTATCACCGCTGACTCTACAGAGAACCTCATTTTTTCCAAGCATCTGTCTGTAACAACACATCTCTTTCAATTCTGTTCTTTTTCAATTTTCAAAACTTTCCTGATTCACTTCCCTATGATGCTGTATTCCAGACGTTCATCCTCATAATGTTCTTTCTCAAGTTGAGGCCTACCTCTCATGTTAGTGGACTTATCTGGTAAGGAATTCTGCGTTTATCTCTGCTAGTCTCCTTGTATTCTTCCTGCTTGGTCCATCATGTATGCTATCGTCGTTCTTCGTTTCACTCTCAGTCCGTATTCTGTTCGAAGGAGATAGTTCACAGCATTCTGTAGTCTTGTAATCCTTTCTCAATTTCACGGAGAACGGCGGCGCCATCAGCGAATCTCATCATTGATATCCTTTCACGTTGAATTTTAATCTCACCTCTAATGCTTATTTTATTTTTTTCTGCGCTTCTTCGATATGTATGTTGAATAATAAAGATAGCATTTTTACCTTACATCCTTCTCTTGACTTCTTTCTTGATTTCGTCTTATTATTGTTTCATCTCGGTTCGCTATAACTTATACCATTTTGTACATGGGCTATGAAACATCTTGCACCACTTTACATTCTCGAATAATTTTTTATGCCGTGAGAATTTCTGCTTTACTTTTCCTGAAGGCAATTTCATCGTAATGTAAAGGATAATTAATCTTCTTCTCTAACCACTCATATTTTATTCTCTTCAGCAGTTATTATGCTTAAACGGTCACGCTGAATCTGTAATAGTTTTCGAATTTGTCTCTGTTTGTTATCACCGGGAATGTTTGGATGATATTCGTGTGAAAGCCTCATGATAAGTCTCCAGTGTCATAAATTCTATACACTGAATTGAAGAAGCGTTGGCTGAAAGTTTTTCTGTGTAGTCTGGAACAGCAAGTAATTTGCAGTGGCTATTTGCATCACCAGATTGCTCAGTGAGGTGTTAGTGGGTAGTGCATTTGATTACAGCACTGTCCACGAAACCATTAAATTAGAGGAATGCTCCCTGCCTTGTACACTGAGTTAATATGTTAAAATGAAATCTTGTCAGTTACTAACTCTAGGTAACATGTAATGTGGTTGAAACATTCAATAACTGCAATGCTGCTGATGTGCACAGGTCTAACACGGAGGTGCTGAGGACGTCTCTCCAGATGCAACTGGAGGCGGCCGGTGGCAGCAACCAGACGTTGTCAGAGGAACTGGAGTCTCTTCCGCCCAGCGAGTTCTTCCTGGAACTGTACGGAGGTCTCGTGGTGGGCTGCATTCTGCTCACACAGATCCGATCCATCGCCTTCTTCAAAATGTGCATGCGGGCGTCGCGAAACATGCATAACACCATGTTCAACTGCATCCTCCGGGCGCCTATGCGCTTCTTCGACACAAACCCATCTGGACGAATTCTCAACAGGTTCTCTAAGGATATGGGATCCACCGATGAACTCCTGCCGCAGTTTTTGATCATGATGATTCAGGTACGTGTTTGTAATTCTGTTTCAATAACTTTTAAGAGATTTATGGATGAAATAACTGTAATACTGCTGATTTAGGAACCAGGTTTTAAATTTTAAGACATTTCTAGGGGCAGATGTGGACTCTGACCACAATCTATCGGTTATGAACTGTAGATTAAAACTGAAGAAACTGCAAAAAGGTCGGAATTTAAGGAGATGGGACCTGGATAAACTGACTAAACCAGAGGTTGTACAGAGTTTCAGGGAGAGCATTAGGGAACAATTGACAAGAATGGGGGAAAGAAATACAGTAGAAGAAGAATGGGTAGCGTTGAGGGATGAAGTAGTGAAGGCAGCAGAGGATCAAGTAGGTAAAAAGACGAGGGCTAGTAGAAATCCTTGGGTAACAGAAGAAATATTGAATTTAATTGATGAAAGGAGAAAATATAAAAATGTAGTAAATGAAGCAGGCAAAAAGGAATACAAACGTCTCAAAAATGAGATCGACAGGAAGTGCAAAATGGCTAAGCAGGGATGGCTAGAGGACAAATGTAAGGATGTAGAGGCTTATCTCACTAAGGGCAAGATAGATACTGCCTACAGGAAAATTAAAGAGACCTTTGGAGAAAAGAGAGCCACTTGTATGAATATCAAGAGCTCAGATGGAAACCCAGTTCTAAGCAAAGAAGGGAAAGCAGAAGGGTGGAAGAAGTATATAGAAGGTCTATACAAGGGCGATGTACTTGAGGACAATATTATAGAAATGGAAGAGGATGTAAATGAAGATGAAATGGGAGATACGATATGTGTGAATAGTTTGACAGAGCACTGAAAGACCTGAGTCGAAACAAGGCCACGGGAGTAGGCAACACTCCATTAGAACTACTGATGGCCTTGGGAGAGCCAGTCCTGACAAAACTCTACCATCTGGTGAGCAAGATGTATGAGACAGGCGAAATTCCCTCAGACTTCAAGAAGAATATAATGATTCCAATCCCAAAGAAAGCAGGTGTTGACAGATGTGAAAATTACCGAACTGTCAGTTTAATAAGTCACAGCTGCAAAATACTTACACGAATTCTTTACAGACGAATGGAAAAACTGGTAGAAGCCGACCTCGGGGAAGATCAGTTTGGATTCCGTAGAAATGGAACACGTGAGGCCATACTGACCTTACGACTTATCTTAGAAGAAAGATTAAAGAAAGGCAAACCTACGTTTCTAGCATTTGTAGACTTAGAGAAAGCTTTTGACAATGTTGACTGGAATACTCTCTTTCAACTTCTGAAGGTGGTAGGGGTAAAATACAGGGAGCGAAAGGCTACTTACAATTTGTACAGAAACCAGATGGCAGTTATAAGAGTTGAGGGAACGCGAACGCGAACCTTGCGGTTTGGAATCAACTACACTGAGGCGAAAGTGATACTTTAGAAAAATCATCTATAGACTGTAGACGTTAATACGTGGTGCTGCAGAATTACTCGTGTCTATTTCCTCATCAAGTTTTAGAGGAATCGAAAATGTGCCAGTTAAAAGAGCGTTTTTGTCCTGCAGTCTAACAACGGCCTTCCTCCTCTCAGCCGACACATCCTTCGACCATCCTTCTTAGCACCCATATACCTTTGAAGCTCTTTTTCGCATCCATCCCCTTTGGTAACTCCACCATATTTATTGAGATGATCTGAAAGAATTTGCTAGATAGCAGTATCACTGCGTTTCAGCACCAGCCACAGCAACGCCATCTGCAATTGTACAGTGAAGCGTCAAAAGAAAGAATTAATAAAATATTCTGATTGCAAAACAACCTATGTACTTATTTTAAACATCGTGTGAATGGAGAGTACGAACATTCCTGTTGCACCCTTGTGGTGAGAAGTAAATGATCAGTTAATGGAATACTTTCGGGTATAAAGCCAAGTTGTTGTTTCCATTTTTCTGGAGTCCAGGCAGTGAGTACATAACAACCTTTCTGTCATCCCGTGAAAAAGACGACTTCATCGGTAGTCGAAATATCCTGCAGCAAAAATGTAGACAGCGACTCGGCTGTATTCCATTAATCAAATTTAAATTAGTTGCTGTTTGATACAGAGCCGTTTCTTTCAGCCAGATAACCTGTTAGTAATGGCGCGGTTATTGTCGAGATATTCCTAAACTACGTGTTGTATGAAGGAAATCACAATACATTTTCTCGTTTCAGATTTACCTGGTGCTATGCGGGATTCTAGCTATGGTCCTCGTCGTGAACTACGTTCTCATTGTTCCCATGGTAATCGTCGGAGCGTTATTCATTTATGTGGCAAGACTCTTCATGACTACTGGAAGAAATGTTAAGAGACTGGAGGGTGTCCGTAAGTATCGTGTCAGCACATACAAGTCGGCTAGGCTTGTTTTTTTTTTTTTTTAATGCAAGCAAGTATAATTTTTATCGTAATAAATGGCCGTTATAATTCCATATTCACTAACACAAAGTGTAAGGTGTGTGTGTGTGTGTGTGTGTGTGTGTGTGTGTGTGTGTGTGTGCGTCCGTGTGTGTGTGTGTGTGTGTGTGTGTGTGTGTGTGTGTGCGAGTGAGTGAGTGTGGTAAAAACTGAACTACTACCATGATCAGTGACAGTAAAGTTCTGATTTCTTAAGCTGTGCGATATCAAGCATTATATCCCAGAAACAATTGGATACGCAATCTGACCATGAATATTTGACAGAACAGGTACAGACGCATAGGTTTGTGTAATCTATGCGCAATTAAAAGTAATTCTGTATAGCAAACATTAAATAGTAAACAAAGGTTCACTAAGAAATTGACCAATAATTGAATAATGTGTTTGCATTCGGCTTATAGTTCGAAGTAGTGCAATACACAACTTCAAATAAGACAGCAGCTTTTTTATAATTCGGGAGAGAATGGCACTTTATAATCTAAAGCATTACCTATTGAAAAGAAAATGCTCGGGCTTATGATATCTTCCATGAAATCTTCCATGAGGAGGTGAGCAACTAATGAGGTTCCATTACACCATGCGGAAGAATAATGCCGCAAATTTGAAAGAGGAGTAACCGCAAGTAAACTATGAAGACCCACAGTCAATATGGATTTAGAAAACATCGTTCTTGTGAAACACAACTAGCTCTTGCTCACACGAAGTGTTTAGTGTTACTGGCTAGGGATTTCAAGTTGATTCCCTATTCCTTGATTTCTAGCAGACTTTTGACACTGTACTACACAAGCGGCTTGTAGTGAAGTTGTGTGCTTATGGAATATCGTCTCAGTTGTGTGACTGGGTTCGTGATTTCCGTCAGAGACGTTCGTATTAATTGACGGAAAGTTATCGAGTAAAGCAGAAGTGATTTCTGGCGTTGCCCAAGGTTCCTTATCTATATAAACGATTTAGGAGACAATCTGAGCAGCTGGGTGCAACTGGGGGAGCCGCCCAGGCCGTGACAAGACGCCTTAGCATTCCGTCGAGCCAATGGGGAGCCTTCGCAGTTTTAATCGAATGAGTAGTCGTCATTCTACTCTGTTACCAAGTGCCACAACGTAAAAATTAATTTGTAAAGTACCTTCTGAAGAGTGAAATTGACTTACGAACGCACAGTATAACTTAGAAGTAAGGTTATATCAATTAATAAACTTTTTTCGTTAGAGTGATTTTTAGCATTTTATGAATACCGTTAAATATGTGGATGGCCTCACACTTTTCGCAGGGTCAATTGCCAATTTTTGCCTCCTACAGATATCTTTTCTAAATCGTTTTGCAATTTGTTTTGATCTTCTGATGACTTTTTTAGTCGGTAAACGACAGCACTGCTAATGTTGAAACATCCACATGGCATTAATGGCGACTAAACTCTTATTTTAAGACCGTCCTTTCACTTATAACTTACGATTCCTTGCAAATATATATATAACTTCCACAATAAGTATAGAATTATTTCCCCCGTTCACTGAAAACCTCAAAGTGTCAACCACTAAACCATTCCGACACTGGGGTCACTCTGACCGTCATCAGTGATCGCTTGTCTCAGACTGAGCAGCTTCCCCCGCTTGTGTTGTGCCCCAGTGTGTGCGATGTAATTGGTGGGGCTCCGGACGTGTTAACGTGACCATTACGTATTGGAACCTTCCAGAGAAGCAGCAATGTTATATCCACCGTAAGCAAGTGTTTGTAATCGATTACTTAATTATGGTATCGACAATGATACCCTTATATGTCCAGCCCTCTTTGTTTTATAGCAGTTCTCAAGTCTCTAAAATGAAATGCCCTCGACAATTACTAAGTGGTTAGACCCTTATTCGCCAATTTTACAATTCTTGGAGTAACACAGTCACACTAACTTAATATTTTGGCATCTACATTTTTTGACAATGTAACTGGGTTATTAGCCTAGAGACAACTATCAAGTCACTGAAATGCAACGTTATTCAAATGTAAAGAACATTAAGCAAAAATTTGATCTGATTTCCTTTAGTCATATTCAGCTAATATTCAAGCAAAATAGGTTGATTATTCAAAATGTTCATATGAAAATGATGGAGCTATTTAACTTCGAAACGTAACTGAATATTTTTGAAAAAATCTTATTTTGTTACACAAAAACGTAAATGCACCATATCTTGTATAAACTTGTTCGTAAGACAAAGTAATAACTACACGAAGTATGGCATTTGCACATTTTAAACCAAATTTCTGTTAGATGAAGCACTTTCGTACACATTTTTTCAACATTTTGAATTATCATAAGATTTATCCCTTTTTAAACCCTTTACTCTAAGCCGACATCAAATCCATAATGCAAATTAGGTAGAAAACTCAATGCTCGTATAAATAAGAAAACTGAGCGAAAATTTTGTTCTTTTGATCTAATTTCTGTAGTTGTAAGTTCAGTAGATCATTCAAAGGCAAATATTAGTCCTAAATGTGACATCGAAAAATATTAAGAGAAAATTAATTCAGACGGAAAAATGTGCTATTAAGATTCAGAGATTTCTCAAAGAAAACACATAGAATTAATAAAATATCGCTGTGCATTATTAGTATGAGATTGGCCTCCGAAAATATTAAATAATCTGTTAATAAGTTTGAACAACGCATCACAAATACTCTAATGCAGCATAGCATTGATGGAAGACGCCCCTCCAGCCGAACGCTGAGTTGACTGCCCTCACCAACTCACCAGGTCAGTTTAACCCAGTTCCCCATGCTTGCAGCCCCGGACCACCCTCGGGCCTGTGTCATAAGGCGAATGCTGGCTGCCTGCAGCCAGTGGCGGATTTACACACCGCCAGTAGGCTATTCAAATTTTGCCACCCCTACCGACCGCTACAATTCGATACCCTACTTCACAATCATATTAACTACTATTTTTAGTCAATGAAATTATTACTTTATGATTTGTTCACTATCGTCCCATATTAACTACTATTTTTAGTCAATGAAATTATTACTTTATGATTTGTTCACTATCGTCCCAATTACACCACCTTTTACTATAACTGTGAACTGGGGGCTCGATGTGTCAGTTCCTCGATTATTTTTATAACTCAACGATTTAGTTAAGATTGCACAAGAAATAATTTTTGATTTATTTCTCAGGTAATAAAAGCTCAACTATGTACTACTATTAAGGCGGGATAAGGTATGCCTTAATACTACTTACACAATAATATACATTCGCTAAACATAATTAAGTAATTTTTATTGCGATTACTTACAGCTTAAAAACAATATATTCAGTTATCTGCTAACAACCCGACTTGAGGATGACGATAAAATTCAATTAGTTTTACAAAACCTTTTTGCGCGATTTTCTTTTCGCAAAATCATCAGTTACATCATCGTATGAAATCTTGTTGATTAGTTCTGACTCTATGCACAAAAGAGCTAAGGCGTTTAGCTTTTCTTGGCTGAAGACAAATTTTAGATAATTTTTCGCCCGTTTCAAGCAAGAAAAGCTTCCCTTACCCGAACAATTTGTCGCTGGTGTTCATAGAGCCACGCGAACTGTTATATCCAAGTTTGGATATAAATTTTGAAAATTCTCTTTTCGCAGGAACGAAGATAGACTGTTGAATGATTCAGAATCTGGTTTTACAAAAATTCTTTCAGAAGAAAGCTGACATTGAAAATGTACGCGTTCTTGAACTAAGCCAGTCTCCAGATCATTATGATACGTTTCTCCCAAGAAAAGGTTTTTTCTGTAAGCGTTGATGATGAGAACGCACTAATTTTTGTCAGAAATTAAAACTTTTCACTGAACATGTTGTAGGACTCTTGCTGTTCTTAAATTCGAATACGAGTATATCAATAAGGACGGGAAATGCGTTACTCTGAAAGTATCATTCGCAGTTATTCTCAATTCTTCATCGGGTGTTTCATCTTAAACTTCATTCCCTTTCGGTTGTTTTTCCCCAGGTCTTTTGTATACTGATTCGACACGCTCAATTCCATCACCTTTTCTTCGAAATACTTAAACTTTTCTCGTTCAGCTACGAAAAACTTGGAAAGAGATTCGTAAAGAACGGGAATAGTAATCAAATCTATAGTAGAAGCCTGAATTTGAACATTCACATTGTTTATTCTTTCCAAAAAAAAATTCTACAAAACAACCACTGGCGCCGTTCCAGCTTTATAAACTGAAAAGTATTCACGTCGCTTCGTTTCGTGTTACAGGCTTTTCGGTACAATCATCTCTGATTGATTCCAAAGTTTTAAGGACTTTGTAGAAAGAATCTTTCAAATTTCTACATGCGCTCTCTGTAGCTGACTAAGGCATCACCATAGCAGCCGCCTTCCCATTAAACAGGATAATCTCAGAATACTCTTAATTATTTATTTTCATGGCTTCATTAGCAAAATTGAGACTCTGTCCAAGCTCAGACAAGTAATCATCACTGATAATCATTGAGTCACAGGGCTGCGGAATTACTATCGCATCAAAATTATATTTCGGGTTTCCGGTAATATGAGATTCTTCGTAGGTTTACTTTGTTCTCCCATCGCTCACAAAATCTTGAATCCGCTAACTGGTCATTGAGGAAAATGTGCATCATTCTTAGAATAGATTTATCGTGAAAATTCTTTGAAACTGCTGTCACTTTATTTCAAGAATCCGAAGGAATACAAGTTTCTTCTCCGCACACTTTAGCTTTAATATCAGGAATAATAGCTTCCTTCATAATTGTTCAAATGGTTCAAATGCCTCTGAGCACTATGGGATTTTAACATCTGAGGTCATCAGTCCCCTAGAACTTAGAACTACTTAAACCTAACCAACCTAAGGACATCACTCACATCCATGCCCGAGTCAGGATTCGAACCTGCCAGCGTGGCGGTCGCGCGGTTCCAGACTGAAGTGCCTAGAACCGCTTGGCCACTCCAGCCGGCCTTTCATAATTGTCCTTCCTTACTTATAGGGTAATTCTTTCAGTTCATGGCTCATGCCATCTGCTTTAATCAAGGTTACTTGTCTCTATACTGGCCCCAACTATCTGTTTACATGTCTTCTATTGAGATCGTCGCCTGAAAATGGTGACCCTTTATGCGAAGTTCTAAACTAGGCCTTTTTCGAAATACTTCTCGTTTTCTAACAAGTCTCTTTTCTCTGTCGAATAGGTGATCTGACATCAAATCGTTTGTACTCCAAATGTGATCTATTTTCACTGTCATTCTGTCTCCAAGGTCTACCCTGAAATTCACCATCTTTGTGGTCACCGATTCTTCTTCCGCGAAACAGTGGATGGTTATAACATTGCGGTCTCTGTTTCTGTCTAGAGGGTGCTCGGAAATCCCGTTAAAAACTTCCAGGACCTGTAGAGGGGAGTGAGTACATAATATTCTGAATGGGAACCCATGTCTTGAAACATATCATTTCCGTTCTATAACGGTTTCAATCGAGATGTTTAACTCATCCAATTCCGCCTGAGTAATTGAATTACGCGAGACACAGTAGAGTTATTAGGTATCAATTTGAAAGGAATCATAACGAAACACCCATCTATCACGTAAGCATATTTTCTTGTATTAACACTTAAACATTACGTGTTTACATTATTACAAAACGAGAGAGAACCAAGCATACTGTAAGTACAGAAAGTAATGTTTTAGTGTTAATACAAACAAATGTGCTTACGTGATAAATCGATGTTTCGTTACGTTTTCTTTCGAATTGTTACCTAATAATTGTTCTGCGTCACGCCAACTTCAATTTTACTAGCAGAAGAGTGTCAGTTAAACATCTGATTTTAAATCGTCGCAGAACAGAAAGGGTAAGTTTCCAACATGGGTTCCTATTTAAAACATTACGTACTTACTCCCCTCTACAAGTTCTAGATGTTTTCAGCGGCAATTGCCAAACTCCCTCTATGCATGTACTGTTCTCATCTCTGTGCCAATTTGGTTCTGGCCCGTCAACATCGTTATTTCGCTGTTGTGAATCTCTAAAAGTCCTTTATTTATCTCTTTTTGCTTCGTTGTCTATATATGCGAGAAATTGTGTCACCTGATCATCTGTGTTAACAGTGGATCCCGCCAACTGTCTTCGTATAACGGAAGGTAGCCATCTCATTACCCGTAACATCCGATTTCTTAAACAGTTTATCTAAGCTCCAATTCTTGCCCGATTTCTTTTCGAAAAGTTCGGTTACTGTTCCATCAGCTTCTCACGAATAATTTTTATTACACAATCCACCTACACAACGCAGTCCCGAGTGCGTTTTGACCAATACTTCAACAAATATGGCACATCAAATTCTACATATGGCATTTCCCCTATCTCTTCGTAATCCCTAGCTATAGACATCTCCAGCCAAACGATTAGCAACAAAAGAGATATTCTCAGCATGTGTCCATACTGATGAAAGTACACTTCTAGAACTCCTTATAAGGGCAACAGGTTGTACATTTCCTTTACCTTAGAATCTATTTACGAGGGTACTCCCAAAAGTAAGGTCTGCTATTTTTTTGTGAGTACATAGACCTGTTTATTTCTACAATGGTTTACATCAGCTTACAGTTTGAACATTTAGCTATTTTTCGACATAATCACCATTTCTGTCGATGCATTTTTGTAGACGCCGTGGCAGTTTTTGTATGCCCATGTCACACCAGCTCGCCGCCATGCTGTTCAGAAAGTTATGAACATCTTCTCAGGTGTAAAGTGGTATGCCCAGGTTTCGTCACCCGTGACAATTGAGTTCAGAAACATGTCCTGTTCGGCTGGAAGGCGGTGAAGAAATGTGCGGGGAGCATCAACTCGTTGCCGCATGTGGTCCTTAGTCAGTATGCGTGGCACCAATCTTGTGCACAGCTTCCGGTAGTTCAATGTTTCCGATAAAACTCTGTGAGCGGTGCTTCGGGAAACCTCAGGAACCAACGTGCAGAGATCATCCAGGGTGATCCGCCGAGCTTCACGCATGCTTTTCTCAACCTTCAACACTGCCTTCTCAGAAATTGACGGTCTCCCGCTCCTTTGTTCGTCGTGAATTCGGTCTGACCAGCTGCAAACTCTCTACACCACTTACGAACATTTTCGACATCCATGCACGACTCGCCATATACTTCCGTCAATTGGCGATGGATTTCAAACGGCGCAGTGCCCTTTGCGTTCAAAAATCGAATAACTGCGCGCATTTCGCACTTGGAGGTAACATCCAACGGGAGCTCCATTCGCAACGGCTGAGCGCCTCAGCGCGGCGTGTGCATGTTTACACGCACTCTTCATAACAGTGTGACCAACTGCCAGACAAACAGACTTCTCTACTCACCTCGTAATTGAATACTCTGTAGAAAACGTTCAGTATCGCCTACGTCAACGTTGCGCATGCACGGCAAGCTGAAAACTTCGGACGGCTCCGAAGCGAAGCTTCACGCCATTCCAGGTTACATTCGTGTTGGAGTTTGGGAACTGGCGTGCATATTTCTTCCAGGGTCGCGTGATGGCTGGCTGTAGTAACTAGCCCCGTAATCTGAGGAACTAGTGCCTTTAACTGTCCCTGTTTTCTAGCCACTTCGTGCATGTTCAAATCAAGATTCATGAGCTTAGCGCCGGCCGCGGTGGCCTCGCGGTTCTAGGCGCGCAGTCCGAATCCGCGCGACTGCTACGGTCGCAGGTTCGAATCCTGCCTCGGACATGGATGTGTGTGATGTCCTTAGGTTAGTTAGGTTTAAGTAGTTCTAAGTTCTAGGGGACTGATGACCACAGCTGTTAAGTCCCATAGTGCTCAGAGCCATGAGCTTAGCGCCCTATTCTTCTCCAGTACTTTCAACATTTTCCAGCTCCTGTTTCGTTTTATTTATTTCTGTAAGCAATTCCATGCGTTCGTTATCTTGTTCTTCTTTAAAATCTGCGAGTTTTTGACTAACTGCACCAACAGCACGTTCTTGAGTTACTAATACGTCATTTCGCAGTGTACTAATTACGGCTTTCTAATACTCTGAACTGCTTCGCTATGCTACTCAACGTTTCTTTCAGTTGTTTACTTGCACATTTTAAACTGTCTCCGATTTCAGACAGAAAATTCTGGAGAAATGTTATCCTGAATTATCCACACATGTTCCTCGATTGTACACTACTGGCCATTAAAACTGCTACATCAAGAAGAAATGCAGATGATAAACGAGTGTTCATTGGACAGATACATTATAATAGAACTAACATGTGATTACATTTTCACCCAATTTCGGTGCTTAGATCCTGAGAAATCAGTACCAAGAACAAACACCTCTGGCCGTAATAACGGCCTTGATACGCCTGGTCATTGCGTCAAACAGAGCTTGGATGGCGTGTACAGGAACAGCTGCCCATGCAGCTTCAACATGAAACCACAGTTCATCAAGAGTAGTGACTGGCGTATTGTGACGAGCCAGTTGCTCGTCCACCATTAGCCAGACGTTTTCAATTGGTGAGAGATCTGGAGAATGTGCTGGCCAGGGCAGCAGTCGAACGTTTTCTGTATCCAGAAAGGCCCGTACAGGACCTGCAACATGCGGTCGTGCATTATCCTGCTCAAATGTAGGGTTTCGCAGGGATCGAATGAAGGGTAGAGCCACGGGTCGTAACACATCTGAAATGTAATGTCCACTGTTCAAAGTGCCGTAAATGCGAACAAGAGACGACCGAGACGTGTAACCAGTGGCGCACCATACCATCACGCCGGGTGATGCGCCAGTATGGCGATGACGAATACACGCTTCCAATGTGCGTTCACCGCGATGTCGCCAAACACGGATGCGACCATCATGATGCTCTAAACAGAACCTGGATTCATCCGAAAAAATTACGTTTCGCCATTCGTGCACCCAGGTTCGTCGTTGAGTACACCATCGCAGGCGCTCCTGTCTGTGATGCAGCGTCAAGGGTAACCGCAGGTATGGTCTCCGAGCTGATAGTCCATGCTGCTGCAAACTTCGTCGAACTGTTCGTGCAGATGGTTGTTGTCTTGCAAAAGTCCCCATCTGTTGACTCAGGGATCGAGACGTGGCTGCACGATCCGTGACAGCCATGGGGATAAGATGCCTGTCATTTCGGCTGCTAGTGATACGAGGCCGTTGGGATCCAGCACGGCGTTCCGTATTACCCTCCTGAACCCACCGATCCCATATTCTGCTAACAGTCATTGGATCTCGACCAACGGGAGCAGCAATGTCGCGATACGATAAACCGCAATCACGATAGGCTACAATCCGACCTTTATCAAAGTCAGAAACGTGATGGTACGCATTTCTCCTCCTTACACGAGGCATCACAACAACGTTTCACCAGGCAACGCCGGTCAACTGCTGTTTGTGTATGAGAAATCGGTTGGAAACTTTCCTCACGTCAGCACGTTGTAGGTGTCGCCACCGGCGCCAACCTTGTGTTTTTTTAGCTTTTCAAGCTAATCATTTGCATATCACAGCGTCTTCTTCCTGTCGGTTAAATTTCGCGTCTGTAGCATGTCATCTTTGTGGTGTAGCAATTTTAATGGCCAGGAGTGTATTAGCAAGATTCTGAATTTGTAAGATTAATTTCTTCATACCAGAAGCATATCAACACCTTCGGTTGGTTAATTCCATTTCCTGTTGACTGATCTTCGACAGTGGCGTGAATGCATTTTGATCCTCAACCTCTCGATCATTAATACTATCTTCTGCCCCAGAACTTGAATGTATAAACACTTCTTTCCTCGTATCCGCACCTTTTATTAAGCTGTACTCACCATGTCACTCATCTTGCTCATGTCTTCAATTTTTAATACTCGACGTAAAATGAATCCTCTCACAACCCAGTAAATTATGCTACACAAATTTCTTTATTCTTAATAGCTCACTCATCATACTGTTAATGGCGCCAAGCAGCAATGCAGTGCCATACAGTACCACGCTCTTTGCCCAATTACGTGCGGCTCTTAACAGTTGTCTGTCCGTTGCGACCATCTGGCAGATGCAGGGAAGTACGGCAGAAGCGATGTTTCGTGATGCTATGATTCAATACTCTTCTTTTCTTGAATGATACAAATGTGACGAAAAGTATTTTCCACATCTGCACACTTCCCGTTCGCGTCTATTGTTCATAATTCTCTTTATTGAGGCATTGTCTTATTGAGTGTCCACGACACTTCTGTGCCGAAAAGTACTGTTTTTACACGGAAGAACTGACATGTGTAAAATACCCCTATATTATTTAATGGTTCAGCTGGCAATCGGACATAAAGAAGAAGAGTGGTAGCAATTACATCCAGTTACACAGGCACTTATTGAATTCTACCGTGCCTGAAACCTACCTACGAACTGCTTCATAATGCTATAGGCACCTACATTTAACGATATTCGTGAAATGATAGAAGTTTATTATTGATCCCTATTCCGCCTCATCTGCAAATTCACAGCATTCACTCCGCGTAGCCACAGCGTCCAATTTAACTTCAAAGTACGTTCTGAAAAGTTAGACTGATTTATTGACAAACTTTTAGCAAGATACGATAATATAAGCACTCGTTTTGTTAATCTTAAAACATCCCAGTGGCATTACTGGCGGCAGCATTCGTAGTATTTGAAAACCTCACTTCCACTTATATGTCCGATCCATTGCAAACATATCCACAAAACATCTTTCACGATTGTAGAATTGCTTCCTCCGTTAACTCCTCAAAACCATAGTAATGCCGACATTTCTTGAAAAACCATTCTGACACTGGGACCGCACCCGGACCGCCGTCACTAGCCGCTCGTCTGAGACTGAACTGCTTTTCCCCCATTCTGCCCAAATGTGCGCCATCTGATGAGTGGAGTCCCGGCTGTTGGTGTGAACCGTTGCGGTCTGGAGCCTTCCAGAAAGCCAACGATAAGGTATACACTGGAAGTAGGTGTTATCGGTTAGTTAGCAGGGATATCGACAGTGGCACCCTAACAGCATGCAAAGATATTGCACAAGGAGCTTATGTCGATGCATCTAAGCTGATCAGAAGATGAACCAAGGAAAATATTGCAGAGATAAACATCGCGATTTACGGAGAGCAAAATATAGTAAGCAAAAACTGATACTGCAAATGAACAGGAAACTTTCAAAACTTTCTTTATGTCTTGTTTCTTTCTGTACAACAGTTAAAGACTTGTAGAAATACATTTATCTTCAACAATGACCGTCTGTTTTTTCATTGAAGGATTTTCCTGTCACTTCTTGGGGAAAATGTTTCATACTTAAAATTAAGAATGAAGCGAACTCTGATTTGTTCCATAAATATTAGTTTATTAGGAATCGGCAGTTTGCTTATGCAGTGACAACCGACAGTCGTCTTCCATCATACTAACTATATTTTAACGTTCCTGTATATTTACACTATCATAATATATAACAACCAGTTTCCTCCTAGATGTGTACGTAGTAATAGGAGTTACAGTGCATGCGATATTTGTATTGAAATGTGTCTCTCGTACAGTGGCATCTGTTTAAATTGCAACTTATTCCCCTCTCAATCACTTTCCCATACACATCTACCACACAAAGCCATTAACAGTTACAACACTTTTCATTCATAGCAAGAGTGATCAGAACTCAATTTGGCATTGCTTAGCAACATCGTGATCCGTGGTGGCTAAAGGTTCGATTTCTTGCTCACTAGTGTCTGTTATGGATGCTAGTCAGTTTCCGTCTGATGATAGGATAACAAAGCGAAAGTGGAAGAAAATGAAAAAAATGCTGTTTGTTGGCATTCAAACCTTAACTACTCTATATGTTACGGAATAAAAATTTTGTAATAACTATATGTTAGCAATCTGACGTTAGCAGTTCGTATGCGAAAGCATTTCTCGCATTGTATGTTTGATGTAACATTTCAGGGAGGAGCCCCGTATTCTCTCACCTCTCCGACACACTCAATGGGTTGGCCACAATTAGAGCATCAGGGATTCAGGACATCGTTAGAAAGGAATTCGACTCCCACCAGGTGAGTACTTCCTTATATAGCCAATTAGGTATAGTTTGAGTCATACACTAACAGATATTTCATATTTTCTGAACATTCGAGAAAAGATGTTGACGCGTACTACTGAATGTTTATCTGTAATGTAAGTGCAGTTGTGTGAGTAGAGCTGCATTACAAGCCAAACCCTTTCGTGCAGAACGACAGAAGACAGTTGCAAGAAAAATTCTTGAACAGTCGCTGCTACTACTGTGAAATGAATATCACTGTCTAAGGCTGCGATTCCAGGTCCAACTGCCCGTCAGCCACTCAGTTTAGCCTCCTGGATAAACCGAAAAATCATCTCTCACTACACGTTAAACGCGATTTCAAGGCACTAGCTGTAGGAGGACGTTGAGGATCTCCCACACTGTAAGCTAAAAATTGCGGTTACGGTGGTTCCTAGCTACTGTGAAGACAGGTTTCTAAACGCTCGTTCTTGAATAGCATGACGCTGTAGAAAATACACTCTTCGGTAGCTCAGTTGGTAGAGCACTTGCCCGCGAAAGGCAAAGGTCCCGAGTTCGAGTCTCGGTCGGGCACACAGTTTTAATCTGCCAGGAAGTTTCATATCAGCGCACACTCCGCTGCAGAGTGAAAATCTCATTCTGGAAACATCCCCCAGGCTGTGGCTAAGGCATGTCTCCGCTTTATCCTTTCTTTCAGGAGTGCTAGTTCTGCAAGGTTCGCAGGAGAACGTCTGTAAAGTTTAGAAGGTAGGAGACGAGATACTGGCAGAAGTAAAGCTGTGAGTACCGGGCGTGAGTCGTGCTCCGGTAGCTCAGTTGGTTGAGCACTTGTCCGCGAAAGGCAAAGGTCCCGAGTTCGAGTCTCGGTCGGGCACACAGTTTTAATCTGCCAGGAAGTTTCATACCAGTTACAATAGTTGTCCAGCTTGCCTCAGGAGGTTATTCAACGGCTTTTGGCACCCTTCATAATAGAATCAGTCATGCATCCACGCCAGAGGAGGTGCAACATCACAGAGATAAATGACCTCATACTGCGAAGTTCTTGGTTAATTTGACAGGATTTTGTAATCACTGAAATAAACTGACATACAGTACCTTTTCAGACCGTGAGGTTTCATTTAGTTTACTCCTCCCCTTCTGGTGCTTCACTTGTTTTGTCAGTGTATTTCTAGGTGCCGTAGCAGGTATCCCAGCAACATGTCTCTTCCTTGTAATGATCTTCTATAGTGTTCTCCCCTCATCTACTTTTCTTTATTACTTCATTTCCTGATTTAAGGCCGGCTGCGGTGGTCTAGCGGTTCTAGGCGCTCAGTCTGGAACCGCGCGACTGCTACGGTCGCAGGTTCGAATCCTGGCTCAGGCATGGATGTTTGTGATGTTCTTAGGTTAGTTAGGTTTAAGTAGTTCTAAGTTCTAGGGGACTGATGACCACAGATGTTAAGTCCCATAGTTCTCAGAGCCATTTGAACCATTTTTGAACCTGATTTAAGTGTCCCCATTCGTTTTAACATTATTCGACATCATCCCACTGCAAGTGGTTCCAGTTTCTTCTGCTCTGGACTTTCGACAGACCGGACGGACAGTGCTTTCATGCGCAGATGTTTCCTGGTGTCTACCGAATCATGACTGTATCCAGAGCTGCAGCTGTTCACGCGAAGCTGACCGACGGCCAGGGTTAAAATGAATTTGTAAATCGGATGGGGAGAGATCGGGACTGTGGCGGAAGTTAACTCTAAGAGAGAGACAGAGGGAGATTACAGTTAAAGAAAAATTCGATGATTTATTCAAGAGAAAGTGCTTCACAAACTAGCAAGGCAGTAAGCTTTGATCCACCTGCGAGCCTTATGCAAGCAGTTATTCGGCTTGGAATTGACAGATAGAGTCGCTGGACATCTTCTTGAGGCATATCACCAAATTCTGTCCAACCGGCGCGTTAGATATTTAAAATACCGATTTAGTTGGAGGGCCCTTCTTAATGCTCCAAACCTTTTCAATTGGAGAGAGATCCCACGACCAAACTGGCCAAATAGGCTTTGGCAAGCACGAAGACAAGCAGTAGAGGCTCTTGCCGTGTGCGGACGGGCATTATCTTGCTGAAATGCAAGCCCAGGATGACTTGCCTTGAAGGGAAACAAAATGGAGCGTAGAATTTCGTCGACATAACGCTGTGCTGTAAAGGTCACTGCAGTCAATCGCTCCTACTTGCGGGCTGTGTGGCGGCTGAGAGTCAGGTTGATACCCCACCGCTACCTGGGACGTCTCCAGACACATCTTTGCTGGTCATCGGGGCTCAGTTCGAAGAGAAACGCAACACTGAAGACAATGCTACTCGAATGATTCAGATTCCAGGCCGAATGCTGCGCTCCAAACGAATATTCTCAGAAATTTCTCCCTCAAATTAATGCCTATGGTTGATACTAGCAGACTTCTCTTGGCCGGGGATGCCCTTTCTGCCAGTGGTAGTCTGCTTTTTACGTCTTTCTTGCTCCGTCCGTCTTGGGTTATTCTGCTGCGCAGGTAGCAGATTCCTTAACTTCATCTACTTCATGATCACCAGTGCGATGTTAAATTTCTCTCTGTTCTCATTTCTGCTACTTATCATTACTTTTGAAACCTCCCCGTCTCCTCTATACCTCTTTTGTCATTGATAACCTTCCCTTTTACAACAAACTATGTAACCTTTTCTTAGGATTTCTATCTCTTGCTTAATAATAGCAAATGAAATCTTCCCTTTGAAATTTATTCTCTTTCTCTGTCTTCGTATACACATTTAATTGCTGCTTATTGAAAGTGATTTTCTGATTATTTCGACGAAACATAGAATGTGTCGTCGTCGTGGCCCTCAGTCGTTATCTGCAATAACCCAAAACTGTTCCTTACCTTTTTTACTGTTACTGGATCGCCATCTGACTGCTACATCGAACTGCAACATGAATATACTTACTCTGTTTTAGTGTACTCTGTTAGCTGCTGGTGAGCTTTCATAATAAGTGGCTGTATTTATTACCAAAGCTGACGTTATTCTTTAATTGCAAAGCTGACGTTATTCTATAATTAATTTGATTGAAATTACGTAATTCATAGTTAAACTTTTTCTTGACAAAAATAAAATTTTGCAAAGTTTTACGTTGATGGTTTTTGGGATGGATTATAATTAGAAATGCAATATTGCTGGCAAAAGTTAATTATATTCTGAATGAAATGATTTTACAAACGTTCAAATGGGACTTACTTTTTACAATAATCTTACAACTAGCAATGCGCAAACATACCTTCAGTAGTCTTGAGTTTCTCAAAAAATTAATTCAATAATATTAGTTCCTCTTATTATAATAGTTAGCTGATGTCTCTGTACATCCGTTTATAATCTCTTGTAAATCATAGCTAGTGGCTGGCAGGTACACCGCTCCTCTCAACCTCTCGCTTCAGACCTGCTACCGACTCGCTTCACTTCTCGCTTATTACTGACTTCCTACGAACGCTAAAGTGCCGTTTCTCCTGCCAACAATGCTTTCTGGTGCAGACAATCCCTGCTACCATTACAAAATGTATCAATGCGCGGTCTTTCCCGCTCTTTTCTTAAAATGTATCCATACGTGGTCTCTCCCGCCGTTTTTAAAATTATATCGATTTGCGGTCTCTCTTGCCAACAATAGTTTGGCGCAGACATTCCCTGCTACCACAATTATTTCCAACATGACAAATATTAATTATTTCTACTTAATACTATTAATAAAATATAAACATCTTTCATAAATTGTGATTTGACAATGAACAATAGAAATATACACGTGTTACACTTTCATCTTTCTTTGGTTTACTCTCAGTCAGTCCTCAGTACTCATTAGACTATTCATTACATTCAAGAGATCCCGCAATTCTTCCTCACTTTCACCGAGGATAGCATGACATCAGCGAATCTTATCATTGATGTCCTTTCACAATGAATTTTCATCCCACTCTTGAACCTTTCTTTTACTGCTTCATTGCTTCTTCGATGTGCAGATTATACAGCTTGGGCGAAAGACTGCATCTCTGTCTTATATCTTCCTTAATTCGAGAACTTTATTCCTGGTCTCCCACTCTTATTTTTCCCTCTTAGCTCTTGTAAGGACCATACCTTGGTGTATTAAGCAATCAAAATTTTAGGGAATAACTTTTTTTTAGTTCCGAAAGGCGACGTATCATTCTGTCACAAAAATGTAATCTAAATTTTGCGAACAGTTAAAATGGTGTTATTTTGTATCGAATGAGACTGAAAGAGCCGTGTGGCTCTGTTGTCTTGAAGAACCCAAATGGTTGTTCAGCCACCCAATCCGATAACGTTTTCTTCTCCCGCCACAAGCTGTTCTTTCCCGGCGGCCTTCTAGGGTTATGTCTGAAGTGTATCTGCCGAGTGTGGCTGACTACGATGGATGTGTGTAAAGTGTGGTGTCACGTATTTGTTGCATGATAATAGTAAAAGGAAGAGGGTGAAACCCGGTGCCTGCACATAGTCTGCTCCTCGCGAAAAGCACCAAGGGTCCGGGGATTAACGTCACCATCCGACGCAAGGATCACCACCGACGGTGTCACATTCCCTCACTTTACGGGACGCTGCTTAGAGGTTTGTAATTCAATACGGGACACTGGAGAAACGTTCGATAGTCAGGAACTTTGCGTCACAACCTCTCGTTCCCTTCATAGCCTTCCATTTGTATAGAAACAACAAACTCAATTATCAATTTCTTGTTTTTTAGGATCGTCATACCTCTGCATGGTTCCTCTATGTAACAAACGGATCAGCGCTTGGAATATGGCTAGACTTCCTCAGCAGCATTTTCGTTACTATCGTCACCTACAGTTTCCTCGTTCTTTCTGCAGGTAAGAGCCCTACTTAAAATATTATGTCATAGGATACGTTTAAGAATTCATTATATTAATATACAGGGTGTCCTGGAATAAATAGTCTAGGATATCTCAGGGGAGTTAATTCAAATAAAAAAATATAGTCAGCATGGGCTCTAAAAGGCATCTTCGAATCTGTGAAGCAAATCTCTTTCACTGCAAGCTATTTGCTTCCCACATACTTGGAGGAGCTTGTGTGGACCAAACAAGGAAACATTATCCAGTGGACATGGGCTCTAAAATGTGTACCTTGAGAATTGTGAGCCCTTGTTCAAAAGAAGAGAAATGTTTCACAGTAGCGAAGGTAAACAGCTGCTCGTAACTCTCGAATCATGGATTGTAGAGCCCACATTTTTATAGACTCTTTTGCTTCGATTGATCGTACCTATCGTATCTATGAATATTGACAGTTCTTCCCGGCACATTCTGTGTAACAGGTTCGACGTCAGCGATGCATCTTTTCCTAGTCTCTGTGCTCGATGTCAGATTCAGTTTTCGTAATACCATTCTGTTGATCAATGGCGCCTTCACGGTGGCATCAGTCATACAACAATATTTTTCCCGTATAATGTCAGTAGGGTAAGATGTCCTAAATATGATGCGAAACAAAATGTATCTGCACTTTGGAAAGGAAAACAGTAACTGTTCAGAAAAAAATTGTAAATGTTGGAGACGATAAGTTGCTGTAAAAATGATATTATATTTAATTTTTGAAGTTACAAATGTAGACTAGAAAAAACAAAAACGTCTAATTATTTTTTGGACTGAAGTTCCTAAATGTGGTTTGGTTGGTTCAAAATTGGATACACATGTGAAATTGTTATGTGCACTGACAATTGTAGGTAGAGTTCTTAATAATGAGATGCAGAACGTACAAAACGATACATTTGCATAACTAGGATATTTTGTGCGGAATATTTCAAGGAATTTTATGGTATGAAACATAGATCAGTGTGAATTTCTTTGTTTGTTTAACCAGCAATTGGTAAGAACTATTAGCAGTTAGACTTACTATATTGAGATTAATACAAAAATGAGAGATACACAACAGAGAATCACTGCCTTTTTTGTTTCAAGAACATCTTCAGGACCGTTAAGCACAACGCAGATTCCTCTAGAACGATAATATAGTGCAAAAATAACTGTACCTGTAGAAATCCTCTTTCCTCCTCGAAAATTAGCCAAGATGTAATTTTCTCTGTGCATCTGTCATAACAATAGAATCTGGTGTGGACTCTCCAAAGGGATAGGTATCATCCATGCTTTCGTCTGCCCTCAAAGAGATGTCTAAATCAGGGTCAGTCTCTTCAGCTCTTTTTTTCCCTTTTTGTGTATAGCTTTCTGGTTTTCCCTCTTTTGATCTATTCTTTTTCTGTTTTGAAGCTTTTCCTTTTCCACAATGATTTCACTGTTGGAGGTGCGGTCTCAACCGAACGTGTTGCTCTCGTATAGAAAGGGTGGCAAACAGCGGTACACGCCTATGTGGCTGGTGAATGGGCCGTAGGCAACAAAGACATCGTGGAATACGAGGGTTCTCCAGAAAGTAAGTTCCGATCGGTCGCGAAATGGACACCACAGTGAAAACACGATAAAGCTTTGCAAAGATGTATTTGGTAGTGTCTCTAGTAAGACCATCGATCGCATCAAGACGCTCTTTTCAGTTGTGAGCGCACTGTGAGCGAGTAAAGGTGCCTAGAACAACGATGTCTCCCGCCGAAGAGGAGGGCCCGTTGAGAGGCTTCGCTTTAATGAACGCAGCCCACCTAACACAACTGCCACGTGCTTCCTTCTTCATGGCAATTCTCAGCTGCACTCTGCAGGGCCAGTGAAGAAGTTCCTGCAGCTTTTTAGATGGGAAGTGTTCGATCACCCACAACACAGCCCTAACTGGCTCGTCCTGAGTATCATCTCTGTTCACATGAAACGCTGGATACGAAGACAACACCTGGGTGCAGGCTACACCCTATAGAACAGAGTAGAGAATTATCGGAAAGCACAGGCGGCTGCCTTCTTTGACGGTGGTGTTGGAAATTTGGTATAACGCTCCGACAAATGTCTGAGTCGGAGCGGCGACTTTGTAGGGAAGTATCTGGAAAGTGTTGCTAACTCTTGCAAATAAAATGTTTCTGATTTTCACTTTGGTTTCCATTTAGCGGCCGGTCGGAACTTACTTTCTGGACAACCCTCGTATTTCCGCTTCAGCCCTTATAGTTTCATGAAGGTCCAGTAGGTGATAGCGCCATAAGTAGCCTTGCAAATGGCGTCTATAACGGAGGAGTCTTCCAAGCAGAGCTCCCATTGAGTTTCTCTTGGCGGAAAACTAGAGCACTGCAGTAATCATAGGTGCCTGCAGAATGTCAACGAGATCTGGCAGTGTAGAAAAGCACGGTGTCGTTGGGTGAGGCGTCTGCCACATCGCAACAAGGCCGCACGCAATGTGGGAACGTGCGGACCCTCTCTTTCGAGGTGATCGAGAGTCACAACCAAGCACCTCGCTGCACAACCAGACGTATTTGTTGGTAATGCTGACACACTTATTTACCAGTTGGGGTACTCTATCGCGCGTGCCTGCTTGGCTCCTCGCCCCCTAACAGAAGCCCATAAAGGGCAACGAATGACCATCTGCGAGGAATTTCTTGGGCGGTACGAGGCTGATCGTGACAATTTTTTGTCGAACACCGTCACGGGCGATGAGACATGGGATCATCACTTTGAACCGGAAACAAAACGGCAATCCATGGAGTGGCGCCACACCACCTCTCACCAAAAGAAAATGTTCCAATCCGCACCCTTAGCCGGTAAAGCGAAGGCGACGGTCTTCTGGGCCTCTGAAAGGGTTATTCTGTTTGACGACCTCCCTCATGGTGGAACGATCAACTTGAAGTACATTATGCGAGCCTTATGGAACTGAAGATACGACTTCAGCGTGTTGGTAGCTAAAAAAAAAAAGCAAACGAACTGCTTCATCTCTATGACAACATATGGCCTCACGTAAATTTGCGCACCCGAGAGGAGCTCACAAAATTTCATTGGACTACTCTTCTTCATTTACCTTACAAGCCGGATCTCGCACTTTCTGACTTCCATCTATTTGGCCCAATGAAGGGTGCCCTCCGCGGGAAGGATGACGTGGATTATGTGGAGGTTATTGATGAAGCAGGACGTTGGATCAAAAAAGTTCAACTGTGTGTATTCCTAAGGGACTAAACCGATTGGTTCTGATGTAGACCAGTGGAGGGGTCCATGTGGGCATACAGGCCAAAAGAGTGGGGAATAATGTGGTGTATTGGAATCAAGAATAAAAAGAAACTGCTTTCAAGAAAGAACTTTTCATATTTAAGAATTTCACTGACTGCTTGATAATTATCTCCATGTAATGAATCTGACAATAATAAATAATTCAGCAGGTAGAGCACAATTTTCTGTGTGTATAACACGAATTTGGTAGCTACCTAGTCAGTATTTGCGTAAATGTTTTGTTCAAAAATGTTCAAATGTGTGTGAAATCTTATGGGACTTAACTGCTAAGGTCATCAGTCCCTAAGCTTACACACTACTTAACCTAAATTATCCTAAGGACAAGCACACACACCCATGCTGGAGGGAGGACTCGAACTTCCACCGGGACCAGCCGCACAGTCCATGACTGCAGCGCCTAAGACCGCTCTGCTAATCCCGCGCGGCGGCGAATGTTTCGTTGGAACTATGTGCACATTTACTTGCAGCCTGAAAATGTTGTTTTTTCTCGTGTGTAGCCTCGTGGGCAGCCTCTGGGGAATGGAAAGAGGATTTAAAAAGGAGCATAATAGTTCATGTATTCATATGCTAATTTTTTTGTTAGCTGAAGACAATTATATGGTATTACATGTTTGCTTAGTTTCTGCCTTTTGGTTTGCAAATTTTCAGCTTTGAGATATTTTTTTTCTTTTTAGATGTTGTCTTCTGATGTCTAAATGAAATGCTTGCAGTGTCTACCATTAGCTCCAACACACGCTTCTAAAGGTGACATCATTGAATATCTCAATAGCTCACATATTCCAGGCGTCTCTGCTGTATCTGCTGCAGCCCTTCTTCAGCATGAGAGCGAAGAACGTCAACATTCACAATACCATTTTACTTTGCAGACAAAAACAATTTTGAATCAGCGTTTCCCAAATAAAAGGTTAGGTCATGGTGTAGCAACATCTTGACCTGCTTGTTCGCGTGTGCTCAGTACATTGGATTTCTTTTCGTTATTATTTTTGGGAACTGCGTATTCAAAACCTATTGCGAATGTTGACATTCTTCACCAGCGTGTTCAAGAAATATTTCAGACTGTATAACAGACAAATGGAGTACAGGAGCGAATAAGACAGTCAATGATGCGGTGTTTAGATTATTGTGTTACAGCTAATGGTGGACACTTTGTGCATTTCATTTAGCTACTAGAAGAGAACATTAGAAAAGGAAAAAAAAACCTGTGGAACCAAGGTGCAAATCTGCAAACAAGAAGACAGAAACGAAGCGAACAATTAACGCGAAAAATATTCTCTAACCAAGAAAATAAAAACATTTACCATATGGAAATGTGAACATTTTTAAAATTCTTTTAAGACTTCTGTCCTTTTACCAGAATTTTTCCACATATTAGTTACCTCCTTTTGAACAAAACGCTATAACTCTGTTACTTACAGAGACATTAATTCACAGGTTCATTCGGTGGTTCCGGTGTGGGTCTGGCAATTTCGCAGTCACTCATTCTGACTGGTATGCTTCAGTATGGGATTATGCAAATGACTGAAGTGGTCAGCCAGATGACGTCAGTGGAGAGAGTCCTTGAGTACACCAAGATTCCTTCTGAACCTGCTCTGGAGTCCGCACCAGGTGAGGAAACGACGATGAACGTGATTTAACTGCTACTGTGGCGAAACATGTACATGTACGTATACCTTAGTTCAGTAAGTAGATTTAGAATGGAGAAGACGTCCTGTGTGTTTTACAAGGTGATTCCGTGATGATGTCACAAACTTTCACAGCTTATGGAGAAGGATTTTGTATCAATTTGAGGCAAGGGATCCTGGTCCGTAAATGACCGAGTCAGAATCTATAAGCGAAAATCGTTCTGATACCTCTGACAGTGAGCCTCTCCCACAACAAGGGCTTTGCCTTCCATTTTTTTGGAGGTGATGGTATGGACCAAAACGTGGGCTCTAAAGTGCCTATCTTGAGAGCTATGAGCACTTGTTCAGCAGTATAGACATGTTTCACAATAGGGAAGATCAGCAACTGCTCATACTTCTTACGGTGTGCACTTTAGAGTCCATAGAGTCCATGTTTACCGGACATTTATTTTCTTGTTTTCGTCCATACTGTCTGCTCCCAGAATATGGACAGCAATGAGTCTACCTCTGTCAGAGGCATCAGAACGTTTTTCACTTACAACTTTCGACTCGGCTGTTATCCGATCAGGGTCCCTTACGTCAAATTCATACATTTATCCTTCTCCATCACCTCTGAAAATTTGTAACATCTCCACGGAATCACCCTGTATGTTCACTCACTCTCTAATATGTTACATTTTTCATTAATCAATTTGGAGATAATTTTAAACAACATTCAGTTCTGGAGCCTCTAACTACGTAAATGTGCTTTTGATATTCACTTTACTTACTAGAGCGTCACACTCAATATGAACACACAAAAACTGTGGCTACATTCTTCCCAATTCTAATTTCTTACATTGTATACAATTTTCCTTAAATTATAAATATTTTTCACATATGTGTTTTTAAATAAACGTGGGATATTCGCTTTAAATAAAGTTTAATTAAGCAGTTGAATTTACGTAGTAACAGTGGAACAAATAGGAACTGGAGGTACGTCCTTCAGCAATGGTATAGTTGTACGTTATAGCTGTTTATGTCATATGAATCTTTGAGATTAAGAAATGGCAAAATTTTATTCATAATTCCCATTTCACAAACTACAGTCATTGTTGTAATGTTTTTACAACTTTTAATGAGCTGGAAAAATTATAATAAAATAATTTTTTAAAAACTATTTCTCGCTCTATTTTATGTCAGGTTAACTTCCCATGACTGTTAAAACCTTACAGTTTCGCCATAAAGCCAAAATATTGGCATGTGGCATCTAATGATGTCTGATAATGTATGTTATAAGTGCTGGCCGGCAGTGATTGTGGCTGACGGCTTCCACAATTCAGACACAGTGATTTGGCATGAGCAGTAGCTGCAGTACTGGTTGTAACATGTCCGCACAGGCTCCAACTGTCTCTCGCACCAATCTTCCAGCGATGTACAACTGATAACCGTTGTCTACTTACTTACGAATTCACGCATCTGTTTGAGCTGCAAGACTGCAATATTCACACTATACAAGCTTTAGATAATAATAGTAGTTACAGCAATCATAGCTACAGTAGTGAATGTAGAGTATCAAAATAATTAAGTATTGTTAACATTATAGTCATTAATTTCCTCCACTGTATTTTTTTTGAAACACTGACAAAAGAAACAAACCGAAATTTTTGACGGCAGTTATAAGGAATCACATTTAGAGAATGAATTGACTGTGCTGGGAATATGACAGAAATGATATGGTAAATTTAACATATGAGATGAAAGGACAAAAAAAAAAAGAAACAGAAATAGATTCGGATGATGAAAGCTGGAATAGGGTCGACAATGAGGAAGAATTATTGGTTCGATATTGGTCATAAGGAAGATAGATAGGATACGCTGAAGAGGAGAGCTGCGCCGGTGACAACTCACGTTCGGCAGAATGGCGGTTCAAAACTTAGTTTTCCCGTGTTTTTTCTAAATCTCATGAAGCAAATACCGGAATGGTTCCTTTATTAATGACCTCGCTGTTTTTCTTGCCTATCCTTACAGAGTCCGGGACTGCTGTCTGTCACTAATCAACATGTCGATTAGGCGTTAGACATTAATCTTTCTACTAAATTTCGTATCTCCAGCAAACCTCGCATCGGGCGGATCTTTCCTTCGATTTCTTTTCTGTTAATCGAATTAGTTCTGTAAACAATCGTCACGTTAGTCATAATTTCCTCCTCCCACTCGAAATTTCTCGAAACAGAAATTAACCATCTCTCTGAAATCAATCTGTTGTGACTTTCATTTCAACACCATCTTTTCCCACAAGCAGCACACTTTCACAAGTGGCTTGAGCTGCAGCGTCAGAAAGGCTCATCCCCAGTCACGGTTGGCTTTCAGTTTGACTTCACATGAGCTGCCATGTCCTTCTGACTGCTATTGTGTAGCAAGATGCAATTCACCCCATGGCGTTTTTATGTTTTCAGCAACTTCCAGGTAACAGAGGTTTTACAAAACAGCTGAGATTTTCAGCGATAAGGATCGACGCTGCAGTTTTTCTAACATCATCTCACATCTTTCACTTTATTGCCATCCCGATCATATCTTGTCTCTACAGTCTCATAAAAAAGACAACTGTTTTTTCAGCTTGCTGTTGACTTTGCAGAAGCTCTCTCACTCGTTTGCATAGAAATTATTTGTTGTCTTGGGATGATTACTTCTAGTTTCATACGATTCCCGTGAGAAACTCACTCTGTGTACAGTGGATATATATATGTCTTGGCACCGTACATAATTTTTCTTATTACTTTTCAAAAACTTTTGATTATTTTCTAAGCTGTTTCCTGTGACTAAATAATATACCTGACAAAGAGTATGTTAGATAAAATACACTTTTAAATTATTTTAGTGCTCACGTCCTTTAGTGTCTATGTATAGACGTGAAGAAGCAAGTTGAAACATAAGATTTGTTTGCTGTTTTCTTCTAGTTTCGTTATAAATATGGTTGTAAATTCAGACGTGTAAATTGAACTAATCATAGCATAGCTGCAATATTCTAGATAACATAAGCACCTCTCCATACCTTACAAAGATATAAAAAGCTCCCCCCTGTTCACCTGAAAGAGAAACTTTTACAAACGCTTGTACTTCCATGACACTCTGCTGTCTTTTCAACGATCACTGTCTCTCATATCCCTCACAAACCTTATTCTTTTCGTATGAAAATGGCAGCAACACTCATTCCCATCAAAGCATTTCTAACCCACTCAATCACTCGTCCGCTTTCTCGAAGATCTTTTCAGTGAAGGAATCCGACTCTGGAATGATATCCCTCTTTACATCACCGAAATGAGCAACATCTCCAGCTTTAAACAAAGTTAATGACATACCTACTGAAGCAACAATAATGCCTATTTTAGTCTCTGTACGCAGTATTTACGCCACTAAGTCCTTCTTTGCAGTGCTATTATATAGTGCAGTTTACTTAAATTCCCACCCTCGGAATCCGATATATCAGAGAACATCGCACATTCCTTTACATACATTCACATCATTTTTAAATATACACTACCGGCCATTAAAATTGCTACACCAAGAAGAAATGCAGATGATAAACGGGTATTCATTGGACAAATATATAATACTAGAACTGACATTTGATTACATTTTCACGCAATTTGGGTGCATAGAGCCTGAGAAATCAGTGCCCAAAACAACCACCTCTGGCCGTAATAACGGCCTTGATACGCCTGGCCATTGAGTCGAACAGAGCTTGGATGGAGAGTACAGGAACAGCTGCCCATGCAGCTTCAACACGATACCATGGTTCATCAAAAGCAGTGACTGGCGTATTGTGACGAGCCAGTTGCTCGGCCGCCATTGACCAGACGTTTTCAGTTCGTGAGAGAACTGGAGAATGTGCTGGCCAGGGTAGCAGTCGAGCATTTTCTGTATCCAGAAAGGCCCGTACAGGACCTGCAACATGCGGTCGTGCATTATCCTGCTCAAATGTAGGGTTTCGCAGGGATCGAATGAAGGGTAGAGCCACGGGTCGTAACACATCTGAAATGTAACGTCCACTGTTCAAAGTGCCGTCAATGTGAACAAGAGGTGACCGAGACGTGTAACCAATAGCAACCCATACCATCACGCCGGGTGATACGCCAGTATGGCGATGACGAATACACGCTTCCAATGTGCGTTCACCACGATGTCGCGAAACACGGATGCGACCACCATGATGCTGTGAGCACGGCGTTCCGTATTACTCTACTGAACCCACCGATTCCATATTCTGCCAACAGTCTCTGGATCTCAACCAACGCGAGCAGCAGTGTCGCGATACGATAAACCGCAATCGCGATAGGCAACAATCAGACGTATATCAGAGTCGGAAACGTGATGGTACGCATTTCTCCCCCTTACACGAGGCATCACAACAACGTTTCACCAGGCAACGCCGGTCAAATACTGTTTGTGTACGAGAAATCGGTTGGAAACTTTCATCATGTCAGCACGTAGTAGGTGTCACCACCGGCGCCAACCTTGTACGAATGCTCTGAAAAGATAATCATTTGCATATCACAGCATCTTCTTCCTGTCGGTTAAATTTAACGTCTGTAGTACGTCATCTTCGTGGTGTAGCAATTTTAATGGCCAGAAGTGTATTAATACTATTATCTACTATTTTTTCTACTAAAATTATTCTTTTTCTTTAGGTAAGTAAGATGTAAAAAGGATTCTGTATGTCTGAAGTCCTTGCCCGTCGTAAAAGACACCTTGAAGACCCTAATCTGATCACGTTTCATAAATAAATAATAGAAGGCGGCAGAGCAGTTCCAGTCTGGTTATAATGAACTCACATGGAAAAGAAATAACGAAACATTTTTTACTACCAAAAATGATGAATTATAATGCAGAATCCGTCTGAGTGCTCGATTCGTGTTTCCAGCTAAGTTTTTGGTTCCCGCAGTAGTCGGGAAACAAACTTCATCGCCAGACTCCTGACCACATACTGCAATCGTTCTCTTTTGACAAAACAGTAATAAAGGAACATTAAAGAATACTGCTGAATCGACGACAAGATAAATACAGACGATAGACAAAATATATTCTGACACACCTTTGTCAGGAGTACAGTCACTACTGTCCATTAAACTTTGGAAATATTGAAATATTTAGTTAGATTTTAGTTCCCTCAAAACTTGCTCTGTTTAGACCAAAATAATTAACGTGAAATTTGTGTAATAAACTGCAATCCACAGACATTGTCTTAGAAACTCCACTGTGTATCATCTAGGTTCAGGCAGTTGCATTTTGTCTGTAAACTGTGGTTCTACAAATGCGCTGACGTAGAATACATGAATTAAATTGCTGCCCTTATTTCTTGGCTATGGTAGTCTACGATCACAATCAATATTCAGACAGTTAAAAACGTCACGAATCTTTGTCATTGATGTTATTTAATTCATAAACAAATTTACTTCCACAGTAAGATAACACTGGAGTCAACCATTTCTGAATGACTACCAGAAACGAATGGAACCTACTCAACATGAGGTCTCATAAGGCGAAGTCTAGCTCTCTCTATTATTAATTTGTTTGTTCCAGATAAGAAACCACCAGGTTCATGGCCACAACGAGGACAGGTCGTCTTCCAGAAGATGTATCTGAAGTACAGCCCAACAGATCCTCCAGTTCTCAAGAACCTCAATTTCACAATTCATCCTACCCATAAGGTTTTGCTATACGTTCTTAATCACATCAGAAATGAATGTGTGTGTGTGTGTGTCTATATCTCTACATAGGTTCTAAATATCTGTGTAGGTTGGTATCGTCGGCCGAACAGGAGCAGGGAAGTCGTCCCTTATCTCTGCTCTCTTCCGATTGGCCCCTATAGAGGGAGCCATTCTGATTGACGATGTGGACACCAGCACTCTGGGACTTCACGACTTGCGGAAACACATCTCCATTATACCACAGGAACCTGTGCTCTTCTCGGAGACTCTGCGCTTCAACCTTGACCCGTTTTCAGAGTTTGAAGATGCAAAACTTTGGGATGTACTTGAGGAGGTATGTAAATTTACTGAACATGTGTAATATATGTTCATGAAAATGTGAATTTAAAAAATACGTTGCTTATATTCTGAAGCCGAAAGAAAGGTTTGAGTGATGAAGTCAAAGGGACGGGGCACGCTATCTCGGTTTGGACAACGTTGGGGAAGAAAGTCATCCTGGTCTAAAGCAAAGCAACCACCATTCAGGTAGTCACTTGTTGGAGTTTACAGAGACCATTGAACACAAAGATCCGCATGGACAGCCATACCCAGATACGTGGCGTAAGGGATGATATAGGTATCGCATTCTGGAAAACGACAGTTCAAATCCCTATCTAGGTGTCCAGATTTAGGGTTTCTATGATTCCCCTGTATCGCTGAGGTTGAATGCCAAGATGGTCTCTCTAAGAGAGCACTGCCGATATCCTTCCCTATTCTTCCAAAACCCGAGCTCTAATGACCTTGTGATCGACGCGGCGGTAAGCACTAATCCACATTCCTGTTCTTCAGTTAGACATTTGAACCACGTCTTTCTTAAAACTGATTCAAGTGTCTCTGGCCTTGGGGCTCCTCTCTCAGTTTGCAGGCTCTTCAGATTCTTGAAGGAAACACTTAGAAAAATGGACTCATATATACACTCCTGGAAATTGAAATAAGAACACCGTGAATTCATTGTCCCAGGAAGGGGAAACTTTATTGACACATTCCTGGGGTCAGATACATCACATGATCACACTGACAGAACCACAGGCACATAGACACAGGCAACAGAGCATGCACAATGTCGCCACTAGTACAGTGTACATCCACCTTTCGCAGCAATGTAGGCTGCTGTTCTCCCATGGAGACGATCGTAGAGATGCTGGATGTAGTCCTGTGGAACGGCTTGCCATGCCATTTCCACCTGGCGCCTCAGTTGGACCAGCGTTCGTGCTGGACGTGCAGACCGCGTGAGACGACGCTTCATCCAGTCCCAAACATGCTCAATGGGGGACAGATCCGGAGATCTTGCTGGCCAGGGTAGTTGACTTACACCTTCTAGAGCACGTTGGGTGGCACGGGATACATGCGGACGTGCATTGTCCTGTTGGAACAGCAAGTTCCCTTGCCGGTCTAGGAATGGTAGAACGATGGGTTCGATGACGGTTTGGATGTACCGTGCACTATTCAGTGTCCCCTCGACGATCACCAGTGGTGTACGGCCAGTGTAGGAGATCGCTCCCCACACCATGATGCCGGGTGTTGGCCCTGTGTGCCTCGGTCGTATGCAGTCCTGATTGTGGCGCTCACCTGCACGGCGCCAAACACGCATACGACCATCATTGGCACCAAGGCAGAAGCGACTCTCATCGCTGAAGACGACACGTCTCCATTCGTCCCTCCATTCACGCCTGTCGCGACACCACTGGAGGCGGGCTGCACGATGTTGGGGCGTGAGCGGAAGACGGCCTAACAGTGTGCGGGACCGTAGCCCAGCTTCATGGAGACGGTTGCGAATGGTCCTCGCCGATACCCCAGGAGCAACAGTGTCCCTAATTTGCTGGGAAGTGGCGGTGCGGTCCCCTACGGCACTGCGTAGGATCCTACGGTCTTGGCGTGCATCCGTGCGTCGCTGCGGTCCGGTCCCAGGTCGACGGGCACGTGCACCTTCCGCCGACCACTGGCGACAACATCGATGTACTGTGGAGACCTCACGCCCCACGTGTTGAGCAATTCGGCGGTACGTCCACCCGGCCTCCCGCATGCCCACTATACACCCTCGCTCAAAGTCCGTCAACTGCACATACGGTTCACGTCCACTCTGTCGCGGCATGCTACCAGTGTTAAAGACTGCGATGGAGCTCCGTATGCGACGGCAAACTGGCTGACACTGACGGTGGCGGTGCACAAATGCTGCGCAGCTAGCGCCATTCGACGGCCAACACCGTGGTTCCTGGTGTGTCCGCTGTGCCGTGCGTGTGATCATTGCTTGTACAGCCCTCTCGCAGTGTCCGGAGCAAGTATGGTGGGTCTGACACACCGGTGTCAATGTGTTCTTTTTTCCATTTCCAGGAGTGTATATCTTAGTTAGCTCTCCAAGAGCAATGTTTGTGAAGTAAACGTGATAGCAGCGACTGTATGCCAAGGCATTTACAAATGACTTCGGAATTTGAGGATTGTGTATAGAGGGAATATATAAGTTTATTAAAACTCTTGATTTGCTCACATAATGACGTAGAATTCATAGAATAGCGAATCAGTCATGTATAATAGTAAAATAGTTTACTGCAGTTACTACAAATTGGTCACCAAAACACACATCGGAACAATACAGAAATTCTTGAGTCGTTTCATGTGATAGCGAAGCTGAAACAAAAGCTTGTTTTTTAAAGCAAGACATTGAGATGGCGTAACGGCGGGAAAGAAGGTAGTAGAGCAACACTGAAACATAGTGCTACCGATAACTGTAATTATAATCCAACCACCATAATTAACTTCCAAACTGAAAACAGAGATGTAGGAAGCTGTAGGAGATAGACGCCGGAAATACTGCTATACTAAGTTTTGCAACTATTTTTAGAGAACCTAAATGTTTCACACTGCAACGTTCGTTTTACTTTCTGTGGATAAAACATTAGTGCTTCATTCAACACATAACTGACCAGCGCTGGAAAGATAATGTAGATTGATGTTGCTTGAACTATAATTTTACGCAATGGCCTTATAGGGACAAGCTGCTTCCAATAAGGTCATTCTTGTTACTCAAATAGTCGATTTCCCGTAATGGCTTGGACGTTGTTTAGTTCATTTAATGCTCCCTGAGAACTACACGATGTATTAATATAAAAGTTATAAGATACTGAATAGTTCATTTATGTGATTCTAGCACAAAATTTGATTAATTTTCACACTTTGGGCAAATGAAGTTGTCTGTATCATATTTTGTCAGTCCACAGCACTCTTCATTAACCTAAATGTTGCATTGACCGTAAATTCTCGTATCAGCCTCAGCAAGCTCTTCACAAACAAAACAATACCGCATCACAGACGAGTTGTGTAGATCGTACTTGTGCTTGGTTGAGAGAGATTCTTGGAAATTGTTTTTCGCCCGCCATTGGATTCTTTATAGTTTTGCTTGCCGCTAATTTCTTTTTTGTATGTGAGTAGAGAATTTACAACTACTACGCCACTGGAATACTAGGCTTGCTGCGAGAATCATTGGGTATACCGCGAGTAGTCTTAACTCATAGCAAAAGGAAGTGACTCGTGTCGTGCTGCGTATAGGAATGAGTGAATGATGCACAGTGTAACTGTCCCAGGATGTTTTTAACTTTATTTCAGTGATACCCAGTGTTAGTGAGAGACAAAATGCGTACAGATGTTGTGACCGGGTGTAAAGGCAAATTACCCTACAGGCCCGAAAGTGCAAGTTTTTTCGTTTCCGAAGCAAGAAGAATTGTTAGAAAAATGGAAGTGGGCTAGCCCCAGGGAAATTTTAACAATCAACAAAACAACAAAAGTAATTCATTAAAATTCCTTTATGATCATACTGTAGTGTGAAATTAATACCGTGAAGCATAACCTCAAATTTACACTTAGTATGTTAATTTTTTGGCAGTGTGTTCCTGATTTAGAGCACTGGCTAGGCTTGGATGTCTTTTGCCGCTTCATTTTTGACGCGGACAGGACTGCACTTGGAGAACATTGGGGAGCATTTAAAACAGAAGAATTTGAAGATGAGGAGTCTTCACACTTGCATTCAGCAACTGATGTTCTGTCTAGCAGGTTTAGATAACGGGCAACTATTCTCAGAAATGTCTAGCGAGATCTCAAAAGAAGTTGAGGGAGCGAATCCAACTTCAGGAACTATGTCTGGATTGTACGTGTATGTCCTTGTTCCTTTAAATCCAGAAACGAAGTTCACAGCAGTATGGATCCATCCCATACGCTAGAAAATACGTTCTCAGATTCAGCTCTTTTTATTTGACGTTCTTGGTGAGACACTCAGTACTTCTGCACTACGTCATCCCAATCCATCTCAGAGGATTTGAAGAATGATTTATGTAGCGGTTGCAATTTATGGCTGGCAATACTGGGGTGACAAAACAGAGTAATGTTCTATTTTTCCACTGCAGGAATAAATCCACTATCACGGTGCGAAGAATCCCCACCAAAAACAAGTTATGTTTTATTTGTATTTGTCTTGTATTGGAAAAAATTATCGAGCCACTGGATAAAAACTTCGATGGTCATACTCCCCTTCGGCATCATTACAACTTTGCTGCCAGGAGAAAATTTTCTTCCCACTCTGGTCTCAACCTCTGCCCCTTGAACAAAATCATGGGTATAGTTGTTCCAAGGCGACCCACGCATTACAACTGTTGCAATCAGAGCGTGTTGTGGAGCTACCAAGTGTACTCGTTTGGCTCCTTTTCGTGCGAGCATTTGTTATTGGTGGTGCAAGGTAAGTCTACAACCTTGCCTATCGATATTGTATATCATATGAGGTTTATGAGTTGCACCAATTTGATCCATTACTTGTTTTATATTGATAAAGTAGTCCATCACATTAAACTTATTCAGTTTCGAGGACCTTCCATGATTTACGTTTTGCGTTCTGTATCGTCCTTTTTCTGTTTGGAGTTTTAGAAACAGTTCCGTCCAACGGCATAGATTTTATCTGTATTTTCTCTGAAAGGGTTTGGAATTTTGTGCTCTATACACTACATTTGAGAATATTACTTGTGACAGGCATTCCTGCATCTGTCAGTCGAAAAACGCTGTGACATAGTTCTTCGTCTTGCTCTACTCTTAGAGTACAGTGTCGTTCCAATTTCCTTTCAGTTATTCCGGAAATAATGTGACCTGCGAAGTATTCGTCGGGGAATACGAAACGTTCTTATTGCTTCCATCAACAGCGTACCATCACGAGCAGCAGCTAAAGCTAAATCCATTTGCTCCTTTGTTCAGAGGACTTGCTTCTGTTACACGTAGCTGGATTCCATTTTTTACCACTAAAAGGAACAAACATTCTTTATTGAACTATTATATTACATGTCGTTAACTAAGGTCAATTTATATCTCTTACAAAAATTAAAATATATGAAAAACAAGCCCTACTGAGACTGACTGGATTCGAACTATAGACAGTCTAACCGGGAGGCACCGATGGAGGCCCATGTGACAATATAACAAAAGAGTCAAGAAATTCTGAAATTCTCTAATTCCTACACCTACCCCAGACTGAATATTAATACGTTACAAGTTGAAATATTAAAATAGCGTAAATAAGTTTTGAAATCATGAGCATACAATTTAAGTAAGACAACTATAACCTGGGCTTTATCCAAAATACATTGCCATACAAACTTCAACATATTGAAAACCAAATCAAAAAATTCGGAATATGGTGACACTAAAATCTGCCAGAAGGAACAACCTCGCATCAGGTGGTCTGAGTTACTTCATAATCAAGTAGGTGCTGCCATCTAGACGTCCTGTAGCTGAAATTTTCCACAGATAGCCATTGGCCTAGCTGGCTTTACTTCGACCACCTATTTTAGTATAAAATCTTCTCAAGTTGTTAACCGCATCATTAAATCACACATCCAGGCCAAGAGAGCTCAACTTCTACATGTGTTGCACCAACTGAAACCTAATCTGGCCAGTGGGCAAATGTATATCTGGGCATAAATCAGCTTTACAAAGAAAATGATCCTGCCTGTACTATCATACGGCTGCTCAACGTGGGTTATTGCCAGACTCAAATCAAAGGCCCTTAAAGATAATTTAAAATCGGTGTTTTGGGTGCTCGTCAATGGCCAGGATGCGCCCCGCCCTGCCACCTGCCACCTCGACTACAATGGCTCGGTGGTAACTCACGCTCGCATCGCATAAAGGTGCCTCATGCCATTGTCGAGTCATCCCAGTAGGGTGTTGTAACCATCGTCTCCGAAGGGCTCAAGCACACCGAGCCAAGTCCCTGCTTACGCTTAAATAAAATTAACTTAAATCCCCTAAACCTCATTTCTTATCAGTCAAGTTAATAATAACTATCCTTCTGTAACGCCACATCTTAAAAGCTTTGATTCTCTTATATTCTGACTCTCCCACAGTCCATAATTCACTTCCATTCAAAGTCGCTCTCCTGACATAAATTCTCAGAAATTTCTCTCAAATTGAGGCCTATGTTCGATCCATTTGGGGTTCTTTTGATGAGGATTGCTTTATTTTGTCCGTTTTCCTCTTTTTCTTATATCTTCTTTGCTTAGTCAGTCATGTGTAACTTTGCTTCGAAGGTAGCAGAACATAAATTCTTCCACTATATGTTGCTCAGTTTAGATGCCAATTCTGTCTCTAGTATCGCTCTGCTCTTTCTCAGTACTTTCCAAATTCTTTCGCTTTCTCTCGGTCCATACTCTACACTATGCACACTGTTCACCTCATTCAACATGTCTTGGATTTGTTCCTCAGTTTTACATAAGACAGCAATGTCATCACAGAATCTTATCACTGATATCGTTTCATTCTGAACAATAGAAGTATTAATATGTATTTCTCAGGTTGTTCCATTTTATCCTATAATTTCACAGGTGGAGCTCAAGTCGAGCATACAGACACTGGACTTCCGGGTGACGGAAGGCGGCAGTAATTTCAGCGTGGGCCAGAGGCAGCTGGTGTGTCTGGCGAGGGCCATTCTCAGGAACAACAGGATCCTGGTGCTCGATGAAGCCACCGCAAACGTCGACCCAGAGTGAGTATTTACACATAAAATACTTAAAATTCTGCCGTCGTGAGAACTATGAATTCGTAGCAACATTTTCCAGGTTTTCAAGTGGCAATGTTCTGTTTCAAATTTCTCACGTTTCGCTGCCCCCTTTGACCGGAACTGCCAATGTCTATTGAGCCATAGTAGCCACCACATCCCACACAGATCATGTTGCCATATATATAACGTCGGCTGCACATTTCGAAGTAAGTTTCAGAGCAGATGTAGACATCCACGCAGCATTTGGTTCAGTTATTAAGTAGAATATTTTTAACTGAGACAGGCATTTCCAATGGATGAAAGACCGCTTTCTGAGACGTACTTTCGATTTATTTGTAGAAAACAAATGTAATGGAATCTATTCGAATTAAATCATGCGACGACGATGGGATCAGGTTAAGAAATTCGGTACAAGAAAGAGCAGACGAGGTTTGTATTTGGATAGAATAATAAATGACGACATTGGATGTGGAGGTGATATAATACAGTATCCGATTGAAACTATCAGGACGCCACTATGTAATGCAGAATTGGCCCCTACATGTCACGAGAGGTGATCCACCAGTATAAAAGGAGAAGGTGAGTACTGTGTTGTCAGTAAAGAAGCAGCAACAGTAGAATGTGTCTGTCAGGAAAGCTGAGTGACTTCGAACACGAACTAGTTTTTGGATTTCACCTGAATAATAAACCCATCATGGACATTCAGCCCCTCTAGAGCCACCCAAGTAGACTGCTAGTGATGTGATTGTGGACTGAAGACGCTAAGGAACAACAAAAGCTAAACCGAGACCAGGCACATCTCATGTACTGACGGACAGGGACCGTCGAACATAGCGTAGGGTACTTGTAAACAATCGCATGAATTCAGGTATTTCTTAAGCAAACGCTAAATACGAAAGGGTATGAACTTATTTTAGAGAGATGTGTACTGCATATTGCAGAGGGACTGTTAGTAGTCGATGATTCCATTAGCATGACAGTGCACCCTGTCGTAAAACAGCATTTGTGAGGAAATAGTTTGTAGATAATAACATTCCTAAATGGACTGGTCTGCCCAGAATCTCGACCTGAACCCTTATGGACTGAGGTAGATCGTCGACTTTGCTCTAGATCCCAGCGTCCAACGTCACTACTTTCTTTGGTTTCTGCTCCTGAGGAAGAATGATATGCGATTGTTCCACAGACATTCATACGCCTCATTCAAAGAGTCCACAACAGATTTAAAGCCGTCATAAATGCGAAGGGTGGACACACCCCTTATTGACGTACACTAATGGGTGTGCGGATACTTTTGATCAGAAAGTGTATGTAGACTCTCAACAGCGAGAAAAGTATTTCCAAAAAAGCGAAATATTTTTACATATAACTCAAATTTAACTGTTGAAATGTCTTTTTAAAAGTATTTCGAATGTGGCCTCGTACGGAAGTGAAATGTAGACAATAACCTGCACAGGCGACAACAGAATAAAGGTTTTCAAAAGTGATGCTGTAGAAGAATGCTAAACAGTAGATGGGTAAATCGGGTAACTAATGAGGAGCTACTAAATGTAACTGGGGAGAAAAGAAATTTAGGATATAACTTGACTATAAGATGGGATAGGTTCATAGGATACGTTTTGAGGTTTCGAGAAATGTTTGATTCAGCAATGGAGGGAAATGCGTAGTATGTGTGTTTAATGCAGGAGTATTGCGGAGGGGGGGGGGGGGGGAGTAAAAATTACTGTGAGTTTGACTACACTAATCACGATCCTGTGAAGGTAGATGGCAAAAGTTACGCTCAGATGAAGTGACGTGTATAGGACAGAATGGCGTGGACAGCTGATTCAAAACATTCCTCGGAGTGAGGACCAAGCTACAATATGAGCTCTTCGTTGCATTAGAAACATGTATTTGTGATTTTGTAAAGAAAAGTGCTGTGAACACTTGCAAATGTTTGTTCCAGGACCGACGCGCTTATCCAGGCTACTATCCGCAGGAAGTTTAAAGACTGTACAGTGCTGACCATAGCCCACAGACTTAACACCATTATGGATTCTGATAAGGTCCTCGTGATGGATGCAGGAACTATGGTGGTAAGCTATGATGAATTAATTAAAGTAGCTCAAATAGTAGTCAGTATTTTAGAAACAGATGTCACTCTGATACATACTTCTAAACCAGTTAAATTAAAATTTTATTAACTGTCATACGTAATGCCACGTTACAGAATACTTATTTTCCTTACTGATCATGAAGAGGTCATTTTGCAATTTTATTTGCTTCCGTAATTGCTTCAAGTTCTACAGTGGCATGCCGTTAAGTTAATAGTAAGTAGGCAATGTACAATGTTTGGACCGTCCTGATACAGTAAGTTTCAACGTCGAAATTCTGTTACCCTGTATGTTAGAGAGACATAGATTTTAGGAAATATAATTACTTGCGATTTTGGAAGAGTAGTGAGAGAGCAGAGATAAAAGACAACCTTCAAGTTCATATCGGATTAGCCCAGATTGTAATCCACATTCGTAATAGATGATTGTAATTTGATCCTTGCATGGTTTCTTGAACAAACACACAACCAATTTCTTATTCTGCAGAAAGTTAAGGTAGTAGACAGTTTCTAATACCTTAGATGTCAAACTCTAATTTACTTTCTAGTTAACCTTCACACTTTATAAATTGTGGAAGTGCATTCTGACATCTTCAGCACCCAGAGGAATGTAGATAATTTGTAACAACATTCGACATTAGTATGCAACTGTCAAGTCTACCAATGCACGCTTTCCAACTGAAATTCAGCGTTTCAATGCAGCTTGGCACACTGCTCTTTCACCGACTTAGAGGCATCAACGTAAATAAATACACAGAATGACTACTTTCATTAAATGCATTAAGGCTATAGACACAGTACAGTACTCACCAAAAGTTTACAAACAAGTAGGACAACTTATTTTTGAGATGGCGCAGTAGCTAAATGGTTCAAATGGTTCTGAGCACTATGGGACTCAACTGCTGAGGTCATTAGTCCCCTAGAACTTAGAACTAGTTAAACCTAACTAACCTAAGGACATCACACACATCCATGCCCAGACTGTAGCGCCTAGAACCGCTCGGCCATCCTGGCGCAGTAGCTACAAGCCGTGGTATTAAAGAAGTGAAGTTATGGAATCAGTTACAGAGATCTCGTGCCAGACAGACTACAGAACATCCGAAGCCATTTTTAGCTGTCTGACGCGTGCAGTGTTTTGCTGGTAGATGTCATCGTGTGACGTCACCCCTCCGCAGCCGTCGTTCACGCTTCCAACTAAGGCCCGTGGTGTACCACAGTTGCCATTTTTCCATGCACGGTTACTTTAACCATGGCTGCACACGAACTGTTTAAAAATTTAGCCGTTTCATAAATGTTTCCGCACTTGGCCCGAAAACCAATAAACACGCAATGTTGGACGTACGATAAATAGCTCCGTTTCCGCATTACGACAACGACTGCACTGTTTTCTGCATCCCCTCGACTCGGTTTGTGTGTCCTCCACCGCTAGTGCTACCACTTGCCCTCTGTGAGAGGTGCTTGCACGTTGACGTCGAACACAGGCGGTGTACACAGTAATGTGACTGGACCGTGTAAAATGAATGAATTTCTATTAAATTTTATATTAAGCGCAGCCAATAGCGCTACTAGAAAAGGCAGCAGGGCACGACCTCTTACAGAAGAGTAAAACAAGACGCTCACAGAATTAGAGACTAGTATAACTAACATTTGTTGCAGGATCCCAGAACAAATTCTCAGTTATTATGACAGTCCTCGAGGAAAAGAAGCTTCCTTCAATGATTCAAGAAGTGCTCAGGTAAAACCAGTAGTGCGTACCAAAGCTCGCTTTATTCGTAGACAGTACCTTGCAAACAGGACGTGAAGGCTAAAAACTACATCTACATCTACATTTATACTCCGCAAGCCACCCAACGGTGTGTGGCGGGGGGCACTTTACGTGCCACTGTCATTACCTCCCTTTTCTGTTCCAGTCGCGTATGGTTCGCGGGAAGAACGACTGTCTGAAAGCCTCCGTGCGCGCTCGAATCTCTCTAATTTTACATTCGTGATCTCCTCGGGAGGTATAAGTAGGGGGAAGCAATATATTCGATACCTCATCCAGAAACGCACCCTCTCGAAACCTGGTGAGCAAGCTACATCGCGATGCAGAGCGCCTCTCTTGCAGAGTCTGCCACTTGAGTTTGCTAAACATCTCCGTAACGCTATCACGCTTACCAAATAACATTGTGACGAAACGCGTCGCTCTTCTTTGGATCTTCTCTATCTCCTCAGTCAACACGAGCTGGTACGGATCCCACACTGATGAGCAATACTCAAGTATAGGTCGAACGAGTGTTTTGTAAGCCACCTCCTTTGTTGATGGACTACATTTTCTAAGGACTCTCCCAATGAATCTCAACCTGGTACCCGCCTTACCAACAATTAATTTTATATGATCTTTCCACTTCAAATCGTTCCGCACGCATACTCCCAGATATTTTACAGAAGTAACTGCTACCAGTGTTTGTTCCGCTGTCATATCATCATACAATAAAGGATCCTTCTTTCTATGTATTCGCAATACATTACATTTGTCTATGTTAAGGGTCAGTTGCCACTCCCTGCACCAAGTGCCTATCCTCTGCAGATCTTCCTGCATTTCGCTACAATTTTCTAAAGCTGCAACTTCGCTGTATACTACAGCATCATCCGCGAAAAGCCGCATGGAACTTCCGACACTATCTAATAGATTTATATATATTGTGAAAAGCAATGGTCCCATAACACTCCCCTGTGGCACGCCAGAGGTTACTTTAACGTCCGTAGACGTCTCTCCAATGATAACAACATGCTGTGTTCTGTTTGCTAAAAACTCTTCAATCCAGCCACACAGCTGGTCTGATATTCCGTAGGCTCTTACATTGTTTATCAGGCGACAGTGCGGAACTGTATCGAACGCCTTCTAGAAGTCAAGGTTCAAAATGGTTCAAATTGCTCTGAGCACTATGGGACTGAACATCTATGGTCATCAGTCCCCTAGAACTCAGAACTACTTAAACCTAACTAACCTAAGGACGTCACACAACACCCAGTCATCACGAGGCAGAAGTCAAGGAAAATAGCATCTACCTGGGAGCCTGTATCTAATATTTTCTGGGTCTCATGAACAAATAAAGCAAGTTGGGTCTCACACGATCGCTGTTTCCGGAATCCATGTTGATTCCTGCAGAGTAGATTCTGGGTTTCCAAAAACGACATGATACGCGAGCAAAAAACATGTTCTAAAATTCTACAACAGATCGACGTCAGAGATATGGGTCTATAGTTTTGCGCATCTGCTTGACGACCCTTCTTGAAGACTGGGACTACCTGTGCTCTTTTCCAATCAGTTGGAACCTTCCGTTCCTCTAGAGACTTGCGGTACACGGCTGTTAGAAGGGGGGCAAGTTCTTTCGCGTACTCTGTGTTGAATCGAATTGGTATCCCGTCAGGTCCAGTGGACTTTCCGCTGTTGAGTGATTCCAGTTGCTTTTCTATTCCTTGGACTCTTATTTCGATGTCAGCCATTTTTTCGTTTGTGCGAGGATTTAGAGAAGGAACTGCAGTGCGGTCTTCCTCTGTGAAGCAGCTTTGGAAAAAGGTGTTTAGTATTTCAGCTTTACGCGTGTCATCCTCTGTTTCAATGCCATCATCATCCGGAGTGTCTGGATATGCTGTTTCGAGTCACTTACTGATTTAACGTAAGACCAGAACTTCCTAGGATTTTCTGTCAAGTCGGTACATAGAATTTTACTTTCGAATTCACTGAACGCTTCACGCATAGCCCTCCTTACGCTAACTTTGACATCGTTTAGCTTCTGTTTGTCTGAGAGGTTTTGGCTGCGTTTACACTTGGAGTGAAGCTCTCTTTGCTTTCGCAGTAGTTTCCTAACTTTGTTGTTGAACCACGGTGGGTTTTTCCCGTCCCTCACAGTTTTACTCGTATGTATCTGTCTAAAACGCATTTTACGATTGCCTTGAACTTTTTCCATAAACACTCAACATTGTCAGTGTCGGAACAGAAATTTTCGTTTTGATCTGTTAGGTAGTCTAAAATCTGCCTTCTATTACTCTTGCTAAACAGATAAACCTTCCTCCCTTTTTTTTATATTCCTATTAACTTCCATATTCAGGGATGCTGCAACGGCCTTATGATCACTGATTCCCTGTTCTGCACTTAAAGAGTCGAAAAGTTCGGGTCTGTTTGTTATCAGTAGGTCCAAGATGTTATCTCCACGTGTCGGTTCTCTGTTTAATTGCTCGAGGTAATTTTCGGATAGTGCACTCAGTATAATGTCACTCGATGCTCTGTCCCTACCACCCGTCCTAAACATCTGAGTGTCCCAGTCTATATCTGGTAAATTGAAATCTCCACCTAAGACTATAACATGCTGAGAAAATTTATGTGAAATGTATTCCAAATTTTCTCTCAGTTGATCTGCCACTAATGCTGCTGAGTCGGGAGGTCGGTAAAAGGAGCCAACTGTTAACCTAGCTCGGTTGTTGAGTGTAACCTCCACCCATAATAATTCACAAGAACTATCCACTTCTACTTCACCACAGGATAAACTACTACTAACAGCGACAAACACGCCGCCACCACCGGTTGCATGCAATCTATCCTTTCTAAACACCGTCTGTGCCTTTGTAAAAATTTCGGCAGAATTTATCTCTGGCTTCAGCCAGCTTTCTGTACCTATAACGATTTCAGCTTCGGTGCTTTCTATCAGCGCTTGAAGTTCCGGTACTTTACAAATGCAGATTCGACAGTTTACAATTGCAATACCGATTGCTGCTTGGCCCAAGCATGTCCTGACTTTGCCCCGCACCCTCTGAGGCTGCTGCCCTTTCTGTACTTGCCCGAGGCCATCTAACCTAAAAAAACGCCCAGTCCACGCCACACAATCCCTGCTACCCATGTAGCCGCTTGCTGCGTGTAGTGGACTCCTGACCTATCCAGCGGAACCCGAAACCCCACCACCCTATGGCGCAAGTCGAGGAATCTGCAGCCCACACGGTCGCAGAACCGTCTCAGCCTCTGATTCAGACCCTCCACTCGGCTCTGTACCAAAGGTCCGCAGTCAGTCCTGTCGACGATGCTGCAGATGGTGAGCTCTGCTTTCATCCCGCTAGCGAGACTGGCAGTCTTCACCAAATCAGATAGCCGCCGGAAGCCAGAGAGGATTTCCTCCGATCCATAGCGACACACATCATTGGTGCCGACATGAGCGACCACCTGCAGATGGGTGCACCCTGTACCCTTCATGGCATCCGGAAGGACCCTTTCCACATCTGGAATGACTCCCCACGGTATGCACACGGAGTGCACATTGGTTTTCTTCCCCTCTCTTGCTGCCATGTCCCTAAGAGGCCCCATTACGCGCCTGACGTTGGAGCTCCCAACTACCAGTAAGCCCACCCTCTGCGACCGCACGGATCTTGCAGACTGAGGGGCTACCTCTGGAACAGGACAAGCAGCCATGTCCGGCCGAAGATCAGTATAGATTAGATTCTGTCTTTCGAAAGGCGTCCAACTCGACGCCACATCATCGACCGATTAACAGCATATGTCGATTAAGAATATGTTCTTACATACAGGATGAGCCCGCATACCACCGATAGAAGTTCGAAGGCTGTTTAGGTATATTTTTTTATTTTTGTATAAGGGACTCGCGTTTTCCGGTGACTATTTATAGAGTAATAATGTAATTACGATTTATTCTATTTTTATTACCAGTCACCTTTGTTAGATGCAGAAACGTAGTAAAGTCGTCGCCACACATGGGGGTATTTCATGCAAAATGTTGGCCGAAGTGAGTGTTTGGTATTTTCTGTAGTGTGAGACACTGGAGAACATATTTGTAGGATAATAATGTATTTGCATACTTTACAACATGAAATAAACAAAATTATTGTATTTTTCTTAATTTCATCGTCTCTTGGCTACAATAAAATGCTTCTGGTCTTGTTCATGTTAGCAGTCTGTTTCTATTTGGGTTCCTCTTCATCGTCATTGCCAGATTCAGGGACCTGCCTAATCCATCCATCTTCCTTTAAGAAAGACTTGCTGGTTGTCTTTGGCTTTAGACTCATACCTGTTTTTAATAGAACAGATGTCAATCGCAGCCATTTTATTATGTCCAGGTTGCGTTCTTCCCGTGACAATTTTCTGCCAAACGTCTGTCTGTACAGACAAAAGCGCTTGTAGTGGGCCTCGGCTGCTTCTTCTGATAAACTGCACATGCGTAAGAGGCCATGTTCAATGACATCTTTTGTACATTAGGAGACATGGTATGCCATGAATATAAATCAATATAGATTCTTGCTATTTCAACAGTATGAGCAGAAAATTTGTCTGTCTCTCCTGTGTACACAGGAAATAGCTTCTACAACAACCCCGAAACGATAGATGAGTTGCAGATCTACATCTGTTGCATCTGCTAATGTTTCCGCGTTTACAAAAAGTCTTCTACTGGTAATTCCATCATTGCTATTTCCATAGCCTTGCTTGGGAACGTCTCCAGTTAATCCCAATCGATTTATAAACTTTTCTCGTGTGACCTTTTTCTTCTCTTAAACAAGTTTATTTCCTCTTTTGAACAGATTTGGCACTCTTTGAGGTTTTTTGTAGGGCCAATGCTATAAAAATTCTAAATATCTAATTTCGGGCATGGGATACAGATAGACCGAACTGAAGAGCTTCTATATTACTACTTTCGCTTTTGACAAGTCACTGTAGCCTTGCAAATGTAGCATTTCGTTGTCGATGTTAGCTCTATTGCTGCAGTGCTCACCTTTACATCTACCATAGTCATCAGTAATGTCTATTTCTTGGATAAATCACCCTCTGCTCTCGCAATTGTTGCTACTTGTAATGTTTTATTTTGCCAGTTGATATAACGAATTTATTCATTTGCAACATCAGCTGTTTCATGAATAAATCTAATTTTCATTGGTCTGCAATAGCGAGGAGACGATGGTGTAGGAATTGTCCAAACAATTAAATCTTTATTCGTGTGATCAATAACTTGGAGAGGCACTAAAGATGACTAAAATCTGTTTGCATCAGAAGAATGGGTGTTTCCAAATTTTTGTTTAAACCGTATTTGCTGTGGAACATCACTAACTCACTTGCAGATTAGTTCCAATACATTTATGTCATCATTCGGAATATCATTTAAAGCCTCTTACAAATATGATATTATTTGCTTATACGTTTGGTTAAGCAAGGCACGTGTGCCAGTCACCTGGTGGACTGTTGTAGGGTAGCACCGTCTTTAAGCCACTTGAAGGATACTGTAACAGGGATAGACCTTATTAGCTCTTTCGATAATTTCGTATCGTTTCCCTGTCAGCGAGCGAGAGTTGCACAAAGACTGACAAGGCTTGGATATGTAAAAGTCGTTTTTGTTTTTTTGTAAGTCTCTACGCCGCGGATCTAATGCATGTCTGTAGCTTCTCGTGTAGGAGTTGAACCACTTTGGAACCCTGAGCATTTCCAGATTCTAGGAGCTTCGGGGACGGTTCAGCGTTACTTCATTGTGCCCCTTTTCCATTGGATGCACTGAACCCATACATGAGTTGCGTATCCGGCAGACAAAATTGTCCAGACCATCCAGGATGCCCTCCTCCGACTACAGCGACTGGGGAAGGTTGTAGCTTTCTGCTGGGTTCCGGGGCATGTTGGCATTGCTGGGAATGAAAGGGCAGATCTTGCAGCCAAGGAGGCGTGTCTCGCCCCACAAGTATCTCAGTGTGCTATCCCCTTGCACGCACTTACCTCGCTGTTGAGCTCACGGGTCATGCGTCGGTGGGAGGATGAGTGGCTGGAAGTGACTGACAATAAGCTCCGTTTAGTCAAGCCCACAACGCGTGTGTGGTGTACTTCCTTTCAGCCCCATCGACGGGACGAGGTTCTCCTCACTAGGCTTCGAATAGGCTACAGCCCTATGACGCATGGCTTCCTGCTCCGGCGAGAGGACCCTCCAATGTGTGGTGCTTGCGGCGTCCAGGTCACTGTGCGCCACGTTTTATTGGATTGCGTTTTATTTTCTGACCAGCGGGTCGCGGCTGACTTGCCAGCGGACCTGCCGTCTCTTTTAGGCAACACTCGGACGAATGTGGTTAAAGTTTTAAAGTTCTGTGCCCTGTCAAATGTTTTTACAAAGATTTTAGGGAGAGGATTTTAATTTGCTCACTGTGTGACAAGCTCGCCCATATTTTATATAAGTGGCCAGCCAATAACAATTTCCTGTGACATTCTTGTTGCTATGTTTCCCCTTTCCTTAGGTTTTACTTCCTTATGTAGCATTTTCCTTCTTTTCCTGCTTTCTTTGAGTGTGTGCTTTAGTTTTCTTAGGTCTGTCCACATTCGTTCCTTTTAATGTGTGTCAGGGCGCTGATGACCTCGATGTTGAGCGCCCATAAGCCCCAACACACCACCACCACCACCACGTATCAGCCAACTCTTCATCAGTAAATCTAACGACACTTCCACACACTGATGTTACAAAAGTCACGGGACAGCGATATGCAACAAATACAGATGGTGCTAGTATCGCGTATACAAGGTATAAAAGGGTATTGCATTCTCAGAGCTGTCATTTGTACACAGGTGATTCGGGTGAAAAAGTTTCCGACAGGCTTATGGCCGCACGACGGGAATTAACAGACGTTGAATGCGGCAAGAGTGTGCCGAGAATACAAAATGTTAGGCATTACCTCTCACCACGGACAACGCAGTGGTGTTTGTGTAGAGTTGTCAGTGCTAAGTCTGCGTGACATAACCGCAGAAATCATTGTGGGACGTAGGACGAACGTATACGTTAGGACAGTGTGGCGAAATTTGGCGTTAATGGGCTGTGGCAGCAGACGACCGACGCGAGTGCCTTTGCTAACAACCCGCCATCGCCTCCAGAGCCTCTCGTGGCCTCGTGACCATATCGATTGGACACTAGACGACTTGAAAACCATGGCCTGGTCATATGAGTCCCGTTTTCAGTTGGTAAGAGCCGATAGTAGGGTTCAAATGAGTCGCAGACCCCAGGGAGCAATGAACCCAAGTTGTGAGCAAGGCGATGTGCAATTTGGTGGTGGCCCCGTAATGGTGTGCGCTGTGTTTACATGGAATGATGGAAGAAATAGGGTCCTGTGTCAAACTGAACCGATCATTGACTGGAAATGGTAATTTTCGGGCATTTGGAGGCCATTTGCAACGATTCATGGACCTCATGATCCCAAAGAACGGTGGATTTTATGTGGATGACAGTGCGCCATGATACCGGGCCACAGTTGCTTACGATTGATTTGAAGAACATTCTGGACAGTTCTAGCCAATGATTTGACCGCCCAGATCGCCCGACATGAATCCCATAGAACATTTATGGGACACAATCGAGAGGTCAATTTGTGCATAATATTCTGCACCGGCTACATTTTCGCAGTTATGGACGTCTATAGAGGCAGCATGACCCAGTGTTTCTGCAGTTGGCCTCAGACGAATTGCTGAGTCAATGCGACGTCTATTTGCTGTATTACGCCGGAAAAAAAGAGGTCCGACACTATATTAGGAGGCACCCATGACTTGTGTCACCTCAGTGTTTATCACACTAACGCACCCTACGGGTCGAAAGTTTTCGATCACATATCAGAACTATGGGTTTCTGGTTAAAACAGGGGTTTCGTTTTGAATTTTCTATCATATCTCCGTTATGATAGTAAAACAACTATAAACATGTAATAACTAAGAGACTCTGTTGTGCATCTGACTGGCTGTCCGCATAGATGGGCACTGGTGAGTATTCATAAAAACACATGTGCCTCTACGAAAGACGGTTTCATGCGAATAGACCTCATCCCTTCAGCTGTCTACCTAGCAATTGGTTACCAGTAGCTTACTGTATACTGTGTGCATCTAGCAGTGTGTTTGCATACCTAATCAAGTTTATACCATATGACCGCCTAATGGGACGTAAGTACGAAATTGGAAATGAAAAAGTGCTACAACGAACTGTAATTGTAGCTCTGCGTCAGGAAGGCTATTCTACTAGGAAAACAGCAACAAAAGTTGGCGTAGGCAAATCTACGGTGGTATAGTACATTGCAGCGGTTCAACAAAACTGGTACGAATGCTAATGTTTCGAAATCAGGAAGACCCCGAGAAACATCATACAGGGAAGATCAGTTCGTGCAGAACAGACTAAACGATAGAGGACCCGTACCGCACCTGACATTATCGAGAATGTGGATAGTATGCGAGTAGCTCCAATCTCTGAACAGTGCAACGCCGTCTTCGTGAAGAATGTCTAAATTGGTGCATAGCAGCCAAAAAATCTACATTACGCAAACAAACTAAAGTGAAAAGATTGCAGTGGGCACAGCAGCATAAAATCTGGAGTGTACAGCAATGATCACGGATGAATATAAGTCTGAAGGAATTGTAAGCCATCGTCGAATGTTTGTCGGCTTCATGGAGAACGTATGAAGAGTCAGTCAGTGTGTGACGGCGAACGGCGGTGGAACGTCAGTCGTGGTATGTGGATGCTACGCGGGTGATGATGTCGGTGATCTAGTGAGAATTAACAGAACGTTACAGAACGAAGGATGTCACAGGATACTGATCAACAACGCCGTTGCACCTTGCAAGAGACTTATTGGTCGAGGGTTTGTTCCGTAGCAAAACAATGACCCCAAACACGCTACTAAATTCTGTAGAGGATATGTCAATAGAAAAGAGAAATGTGGGGAACTGAAGAATGTGATATGGCCAAGTCAGTCACCTGACTTATAGGCCGCTGAGTTCCAGTGTAATGAACTTGACTTGAGGTCATCAATGCTGAAGATCTGTGGAAAATTTACGGGTGTCTTGGACTGCAGTATCTACAAAACACTACGAAGTGTTGTCTCCAGAATTCCAAGACTTTCTGCAGCTGTTCTGAGGGGGAAGGGTGAATGCTTAGGAGCAGCTAAGATCTAAACCACACTTTATTGTACTTAATGACGGAGCAAATATTTATTTTGTTGGGATATTTAGCAGGTATGTTGAAATAAAGTACATGGTTTTTAACATACGTGATCCAAAACTTACAACCGATAGTGTACAGCTAACACCACCCGAAAAATAAACATTTCTTATTGCAAACTTGAGGAACTGGAGTAAATTGGAGCATTCTTTCGTCAACAGCAGATACTATGAGTCAACGAAACAAGAAAGTTTGTAGTGGTGTGTCGATGTTTTCATTGGAAAACAAATACAAAGACAAACGAGCGTAAGAAATGAAGCGGAAAGCAATTACTCTGCAACGAGCCATTGAGGAACACTGACTCCCTGTACCAAAATACTGAGAAAATATCAATAAATAACTACCATAATTTTATCAGTGGATTTCAAGTTCACCAAATTTGTTCGAAGAAGATGTAACTAATCAAGTCCAATATTTTATGCTGGATGGCAAATGTTGAACAGAAACGAAACCATCGAAAGTGTTCAGAGTACATAATAAAGATTCCTCTGACAGAGTCAACGGAACGAACAGATTGTCCACAGACGATGCTGAAATTTACAGTAACTTACCGTCACTGAATGATTGTAATCAACCGCAGAGTGCTGTATACTGTGCTTCCGTTTAGTATAATGAGTGACAGCTTTCTTTAAATATGGACAAGTATATGTTCTAGTTGTATACAAGAGCCGGCCGGTGTGGCCGTGCGGTTCTAGGCGCTTCAGTCTGAAAGCGTGTGACCGCTACGGTCGCAGGTTCGAATCCTGCCTCGGGCATGGATGTGTGTGATGTCCTTAGGTTAGTTAGGTTTAGGTAGTTCTAAGTTCTAGGGGACTGATGACCACAGATGTTAAGTCCCATAGTGCTCAGAGCCATTTGAACCATTTTTTGTATACAAGATTGGTGGTAAACTTCGAGAGACCGTTTAGAAGTAGCGTTGAAACTATGTGAAGGAGGATGAACTAGTAAATTCGGTAATAGCGGACACGAAAAGTATAAATTTATTGGGATACTTTTTGGAAAGGTTGATGAACCTGTAAAGGACATCACATACGAAACGGTGAGACGTTTAAATAAAAAATAAAAGAATGGTGACGTTGGATTTTTATTATAATGTTCGCCTGCCTCTCCGTTTCAGTGGGTTTCGTAAAATTCCCTACCCGTCTTGCAGAAATGCCAGCTTCTATCAGTACCACAATTTATGAGCGTATGTCTTTTCACTTTCCTAGCATCACTGACTTTGGTTTGATTACCTCGCGTCTTCTACAGTTGTCTCGTAGCTATCGTACCTATTGAAGTGGCAGTGTGGTAGAAAATCCAGTGCTACGAAATAAAGTTATCAAAACATAGTGCGCTAATTGCATTATTCATCAACGTTTAGCGGTAATGAGGAAACGCAAGCAAGAACCTGATTGTGTTCATTTGTTAAATCGAATTCCGCAGAGGCTAACTATGTTCAGAGCACTGCAGCAAGACACCATCTGATGATTCACAGTGTTAGAAGATGTTCAAAACTTCACACGACCATTCACCAAGGCACTATTCAACACGACAAATTATTTTCGGTAACTCTTTACACTGTACCGTCCAAAGAGCATGCTGTACTTGATATAAAATTGCTATTGAGTTATTACACACAAACGGTTTCCGAGGTATAGTTAACTGTGATGAATAAGTACGGGGATCGTTTTCCACTCGACCGCCCCGACACGTGTTGCCTTCCTCGTACCCTGTAGAAGACTCTTAGCGAGTCAAAGTAACACTTTGGCGCCTGCTTATTCAGTTCGCACTGCTGACTGGCCCATCGTCTTTCTCTAGTAACGACTAAGTTAAAGTGTTCTCATTTACGTCTTCGCTTTCGTTAATGGCTATATGAAATTATTATTAACCTTCCATCAGTGCAACAAATGTTGACGGTATGGCTGGGCTGGCCCCGGCGGAGGTTCGAGTCCTCCCTCGGGCATGGATGTGTGTGTTTGCCCTTAGGATAATTTAGGTTAAGTAGTGTGTAAGCTTAGGGACTGATGACCTTAGCAGTGAAGTTCCATGAGATTACACACATTTGAACATTTTTGGTATGGCTGGAGGAACATAGCAACGTTCGAATAATAAACCTACGCTCTGAAACCGCCTGCCGGACAAATCAGTGCACAGTACTCTCACCTTACCTTGCTGCTCCTGGAATGTTCTTGTCCGACTGATAGCAAGTACAATTAATATAAAAATATAATGTGGGTGAAAAATAAGGCAAAAACGCCAGAACGGTTATGGAGCCAAATGTCAGACGTTTGAATTACTTATCAAAAAGTCTTGACATCAAATATGTGAAGAATTCTGACAAGAAACGCACTTATGCCCTTGTAATGAGTATTAAGAAGTGTTTAACGGAGATGCTCATGGAACGTAAGAATTAATCCTTAGAAAAACCATTTGTCGCGAAACCTCGTCGTGCAAAGAAACGGTATTCAACGAAGACTACGCAACCGTTGTGCTCTCAGCATTATGGTCTGTATGCCGCGCAGCAGTTACGAGAACAAGATAGACTGGTGTCCGTACCAGAGCACAAGGACAATTATTTTTCCCTATTTCCATGCACGGAAGGTACACGACAGAAATTCATTGATATTGGTATGAACTGGTCCTACAGGATACATTGGCTTCGGCAGTAAGCTACGTGTGTGGATGTGCAAGTACCTTCGTTCACAGTTTTGGCAGTGAGTGATTAATCGTGATGGTCCTGCTCTACGATCACTTTGATCCTCAGACGTGAGAACTGTGGACTTCTCTTTCAGGGCCATCTGATTTGCCCAATATGCAGACTGTAGTCGATAATCGTTTGGAACTGGGTTCTTGGGTTCTCGACAGCGTCTTGATTTACTAGTGCGTGTATTAACAGTCTAGGAAACGCATGTGTACGTTTTGTCGACGTAGTGGTCGACATTTTGAACAGGTACAGTGCAGATGATGGGCAGGATCATAACAGAAATGTATTATATGTATATTTGTCATACGTACGAGGTAGGCATATTTTGACGTGTGTTCTGCCTTTACTTGATACAATTTCATTACACGAGTATGCGGCCGTCAGTATGTAATGAATGTCATGCTACCAGAAACGTTATACTAAAAATACAATTTGTTGATAAGGAAGCATAAAAGGTCATGTGTTTCCTGTATAAAAACACAAAGGAAACGTTTCGGATCAAAGTACATCGGCAGGTTCCACAAAAATACACACTATTTCTGTCGGATTACTTCTTTACTCTGTGGTCCTGCATTATCGAATAATGTCTTCCATCGTCACATTTGTGTTTCGATCACTTTTCATCAACAAATTCTTGCAGTTCTGTAATTCTCCTGAGCGAACGGTTCATTGCTTGGACATAATCACATTTGTATTATGTAACAATTTCATATTCCAGGAATACGACCATCCACATATACTGCTGAGAAATCCATCTGGCTTCCTGTCCAGACTTGTGGAAGAAACGGGCACTGCGATGGCAGAACAGCTAAGAGGTGTTGCAAAGCAGGTGAGAGTCTTAATCGGGCAGACGATACTTTGTCGATGTAAACGTGTAATGTATTCTTAACATTCGTGAGATCTGCACCTATAAAAGTACTTCACCTTTTTTTTCAGAGCTACGACGAATTACATGGTCTACAGGAAGACTTGGCAGAAGAACAAATTACAATGCTGTGAATCCTCGTTCATCACTTCCCTCTCTAGACCGACGTCTGTCTTAGAGATTTCGCATCAGCACTGAATCTCAGAAAGCGTATCTGAGCATCTATTGAGGAAGTGAAAACTACCAGTGATCTCAGTGACTGACGGAGAGCTGTATTTATTTCATGTGAAGTGTATTATAGAGGACATATTGCTCGTTACTACAGTGTCCCAGCACAGCAGAGTGAAGACTTGGCGGAGAAGCTGGTAATTAGATGCCCTCTACCGGTTCCAAAGAGTGGTATCAAGTGATCTTCCTGGCAATGGGGTTCCCATTACTGTTAAACAACCACTGTAGGGACAAACAGTTTCGGAATGATGGTTGTAAAATGTTATATACTTGATTACTTACTCCTGCGCCAATTATACACTTTACAGACCAAACAAATTTGTCCAATAATTTCCTTTTACTTTCTGTGATAAGTAAATATACCAGAAGTTTTTATATTACTGAGGCACCGATGGATGGTATTACTCGCAAAGAGTCAGTAAGTTGATTACAGTTGACAGTAAAAAAAAATGGATCGAAGAAACGAAATGTCCATAAAATGATAACTAAAAACCATGACATAATTGTAAGAACTGGCTTATGTGAACTCAGTAGGTTTTGTGTAAATTATATGAGAATAAGCAGTCAATTCTGTTTAAAGCTTAACTATGCTGCAAAAATGTTATGCGAAGCACTCCATTTTTCATACTTGTGCAAAAATTACCAGAAATTTGTCGCTATGTCTATGATATTTAAATATAAAAATGGCTAATATTTTACAGCTTGCAAAAGAAATGGGCAATGGTTATCGCATGTTTTATTGTAACTAATGTTGGAGTAGACACGCTGTTTAAGGCAACAGACTCGTTTTATGGAGAAATCGGGTTCAACTTTCAGTTCTGGTTTCCAGATTTAGGTCTTGCGTGGATTCTCTAAATCACATGGGACTGCAAGAATGAAGACACCACGTTCATTTCCTGCATCATATTTGTTCATTCCGAACTTGTCCTCCATGTACAATATATGATCAAAAGTATCCGGACACCCCCAAAACCATACGTTTTCATATTAGGTGCATTGTGCTGCCACCTATGCCAGGTACTTCATAACATATTAGACATCGTGAGAGAGCAGAATGATGCGCTCCGCCAATTTTACAGACTTCGAATGTCGTCAGGTGATTGGGTGTCACTTGTGTCATTCGTCTGTACGCAAAATTTCCACACTCCTCAACATCCCTAGGTCCATTGTTTCCGATGTGATATGAACTGGAAACGTTAAGGGACACGTACAGCACAAACGCGTGAAGGCTGACCTGACCTGTTGACTGATGGAGACCGCCGACAGTTGAAGAGGATCGTAATGTGTAATAGGCAGACATCTATCCAGACCATCGCACAGGAATTCCAAACTGGTTCAGGATCCACTGCAAGTACTATGAAAGTTAGGCGGGAGGTGAGAAAACTTGGATTTCATGAACGAGCGGCTGCTAATAAGTCACACATCACACCGGTCAATGCCAAACGACGCTTGAACAGTAGAAAAACGTTGTGTGGACTGACGAATCACAGTAGACAATGTGGCGATCCGATGGCAGGGTGTGGATATGGCGAATTCCCGGTGAACGTCATCTGCCAGCGTTTGTAGTGCCAACGGTAAAATTCGGAGGCGGCGGTGTGACGGTGCGTTCATGTTTTTCGTGGAGGGGACTTGCACCCATTGTTGTTTTGCGTGGCACTGTCACAGAACAGGCATACACTGATGTTTTAGGCACCTTATTGGTTCCCGCTGTTGAAGAGCAAATCGGGGATTGCGATTGCATCTTTCAACACAATCGAGCGCTTGTTCATAACACGCGGCCTGTGGTGGACGACAACAACATCCCTGTAATGGACTGGTTTGCACAGAGCCCTGACCTGAATTCTATAGAACACCTTTGGGATGTTTTGGAACGCCGACTTCGTGCCAGGGCTCACCGACCGACATCAATACGTCTCCTCAGTGCAGCACTCCGTCAAGAATGGACTGCCATTCCCCAAGAAACCTTCCAGCACCTGATTGAACGGCCGGCCGGTGTGGTCGAGCGGTTCTAGGCGCTTCAGCCTGAAAACGCGTGACTACTAGGGTCGCAGGTTCGAATCCTGCCTCGGGCATGGATGTGTGTGATGTCCTTAGGTTAGTTAGGTTTAACTAGTTCTAAGTTCTAGGGGACTGATGACATCAGATGTTAAGTCCCATAGTGCTCAGAGCCATTTGAACCATTTGAACCTGATTGAACGTATGCCTGTTAGAGTGGAAGCTGTCATCAAGGCTAAGGGTGGGTCAACACCATATTGAATTCCGGCATTACCGATGGAGGGCGCCATGAACTTGTAGGTCATTTTCAGCCAGGTGTCCGGATACTTTTAATCACATAGTCTATAGTGTCAGCGACGTAGATGGGATGTTAATTTATAATTTCCTTTCTTCTTTTATTCCTTCAGAATTTTAACAAGCCCGTTTCAAATAACCACAGCTGTTTCCAATAACTAAATCGTCATAAGTCATCTATTCGTCATGTTCCTACATCACACGTGTAATTTTCTCGACACTGGAGCAGTGAACAGTTATGAAGCTCACACAGCAAAATATCATACGAACCTTCACACATACATACTGTGTGTAATGAAACTTATGTCTGGAAGGTAAGAGGTGTGCGATGTAAAAGTCTAACATCTTGATCAACGATTATCCTTTAGAACACAACGAAGCGGAGTTGGTTATATTAGACACTCGCCGAAAGTAAAATAAGTCGACCGGTTCTAGGCGCTACAGTCTGGAACCGCGCGACCGCTACTGTCGCAGCTTCGAATCCTGCCACGGGCATGGGTGTGTGTGATGTCCTTAGTTTAGTTAGGTTTAAGTAGTTCTAAGTTCTAGGGGACTGATGACCTCAGAAGTTAAGTCCCATAGTGCTAAGAGCCATTTGAAGCATTTTTTAAAATAAGTCGTAAACAAAATATTAAACTGTACCTGTGGATGTAGCGCTGTAAAAACCAACATGACTAAAAGCACTACTAAGTGGCTTTCATCACCACACTAATTTAATTGTATACAAAAATTATTAGTATCCTCGTCAGTTTTGTTAAAACTACTACCAACTCTTATCTGCACTACCACAGATGTTGTTGGAAAACCTTTATTTTGAACTGTCTTTTATAAATTTCCTACGCTGTTCTCACTCCCAGACGAGTTCTGTTTAATTCCTTCCTCTTCCTGTAAGATTTTATCGCAACAACGTTTCATTTCCGCTTTCCCTTGTTTACACTCAGTAGCTTCGGATTCAATATTTTGATCCAAGCGTTCGATCGTTTCCCTTATGACATTTTCAAATTTTTTCAGTTTTTCATTTAATTCAAAATCTGTTACTTTAAATCTCTTTTCACTTCGTCTTTAAATTTCCCAAAAACTTTATTTAGTTCTAACTTAGATCAGAAATTTTCTTTTCTAACAAAGCTTCCATTTTCTGTTTACGGTCTTTCAAATTTTGCTCGAGATTTTCTTATGTATCTTATTGTCTCTTTACCCATTCTCTTTTCTGATTTTCTCGTTCCCTTTTGTGCTTCTGATACACTAACAGCTTCTGCCTCTTTGCTAACAGCTTCTATCCCGAGTTCGAGTCTCGGCCCGCACACAATTTTAATCTACCAGGAAGTTTCATATCAGCGTACACTCCGTTGCAGAGTCAAAATCTCATTCTGGAGCTTCTATCTTTCCACTCATTTTTTCTGTTCTTCTGTCCGTCTTCCATTTCTTTTCCCCTTTTTCTGCAACGCAGATATACTTTATACTCCTCCCTTCTCATCTGCTTCTTTTCTGATATCTGCTTCTAATTTGACGACTAACACTTTTCCTACATTCTCCATAACAGCTCCTTTTTCTTTCTTTCCAATTTCTCATATCTGGAAGCTAGCTATACACTCCTCATCTCTAATCGTCATTTTGTAGACTCAGTAACAAAAAACGATGCTAAATAAAATATACCACCCACTATATTTCGAATCACTTATAAGAGGACTGAAAGATTATGTCAAGATAACATTAAAAGAACACTGTCCTGTCAATACACGGTACCATAACTGTCATAAAATGCCGTTTTACTGTCCTGTCACGGAACTGTGTCAAATGTGAAGAAAACTGTTCTAAGAGGCCTATTTTGCGAACTTTTGACCTTGAATTTATCTCAACATGTGACTTGAATAAACGTAACCATGTCAATTTCCATTACTGTAAACTCATGTGAACCCTATCTCTACTAAATTTATTGGGGTGAATTGTATCAGAAGCTAGTTAGCAAACCAAAAAATATATGTAGTGCATCGCATACAATAACAAAACAGATTTTATTATTGCTCAACTGTAACAACGAAAAACAAATAAACCCGAATTAGATCCTGGGTGTGCTATAATATGACGATCAGTAGAATGTAGAAATAGTCCTAGTTGTAGACAATTCTCAAATTTAAATTTCCCACGTATTTCGTGCGCTGCACCAACAGTGAACTAGTATCCTTGTTACTACTGGTCGGTTCTCTTAAACTAATGGCAGAAGCCATCGAACGTGTAACGTATTGCATATAACAGCAAAACATGTAAATGTGCCTGTTAAAAACATGACACAACACAAACACATACAGAAACAACAGCTCCAAAAGATACTACAAAGCACATGCAATAACAGTACAATATAATAAAAGAGAAAGATGAAGGTTGCGAATAGCAATGACAAGTGCTAAAGAAAGATTAAGAACGTCAACACAAATGATGAACATTCGCTCCGAAAAATTAGATTAATTCATGGAAAAATCAACGATGGCCAAAGTTCGTTTAAAAAAAAAAAGAAATGTTACAACTGGGACTGTTAAACTACACACATCAAAAAAAGTTTTGCGTCACCCCGGTTCCCAGAACTCCTGAAGATAGACGTTGACTGTGGACACGCCTTAGACACACTGTCCAGCGACTGCAGAAAGGTGGAGGTTCCCTGCTGTTTTCGGGTTGCATTATGTGGGGCCGACGTACACTGCTGGTCGTCATGGAAGGCGCCGTAATGGCTGTACGATACGTGCATACCATTCTCCGAACGATAGTGCAACCATATCGGCAGCATATTTGCGAGGCATACGTCTTCAAGGACGACGATTCGCTCCCCCATCCTGCACATCTTATGAAAGACTTCCTTCGGAATAACGACATCGCTCAACTAAAATGGACAGCATGTTCTCGAGATATGAACCCCATCGAACATGCCTTGGCTAGATTGAAAAGGACTATTTATGGACGATGTGACCCGCCAAGCACTCTGAGGAATCTACGCCGAATCACCGTTGAGGAGTGGGACTGTCTGGACCAACAGTGCATTGATGAAGTTATGGACAAAATGCCACGAAGAATACAGGCATGCATCAATGCAAGAGGACGTGCTATTGGGTATTATAGGTACTGATGTGTACAGCAATCTGGACGACCCCTAGAAGGTCTCGCTGTATAGCGGTACAGATTACCTTTAGTTTTACAAGGTGCGTTTAACAAAAGTATTACATAGAAGAACGAGAAGAAGGTGAATATTTTGCATACTCAGTAAGAGATTCGTGTAGCAACATAAATGGATGGAAATGTAGTTCCATTTCATAATATAGAACTAAACAAAATATAATTTAAACCGTCAAAAATATGTGTGCAGAGTGAAGAGAAGCGGAAGGAATGACCGAAGAGAAAAAAGTCGTCACTCGCTATTAGCAGCGTCTTCACATATGGCACAATCAAGCAAATCTTATCAGCAGCAGCTTGGTTTATCTGGCGCTCACAGATTTTTAAGGCGTATTTTGGAATTACTGCAGATCCTGCTAGGTAGGCGGTGTTGAAATAAAAGGGAAACAGAGAAAGATGCACGTAGTGGTAATCTGTTTGAAACTAATCAAAAGAATCCTTACGAGGAAACAGTATCACTAAAAGCTTATTTGAATTACACCAATCAGCTGATACACGACATTCATTCTCTACAAGTAAGACGACAGCGCCACATGAAAACATAAATGTTTATTTAGGGAGCTGAACAAATATGGACAAGAAAATTTGAGACATTACAACGCTCGAATTTACGATATACAAAACACACCACATCGCCCGCCAAGTAATAGAGCATACATGCAGAAAGACTGGCCAGACTTTTGGGGGCGTGTACACAAACCCATTTTCCTCAGTTTGCCTACGTCTGTCAAACCATCATAGAAAGATGTCGTGATGGACACAATACTGACCCCAGCGGGAAAGAAAATTAGGTGTGTTCCTTGAGTAACCAGTGCGACGTCTCATGATGGTCGCATCCGTGTTTGGCGACATCGCGGTGATCGCACATTGGAAGCGTGTATTCGTCATCGCCATACTGGCGTATCACCCGGCGTGATGGTATGGGGTGCCATTGGTTACACGTCTCGGTCACCTCTTGTTCGCATTGACGGCACTTTGAACACTGGACGTAACATTTCAGATGTGTTACCACTCGTGGCTCTACCCTTCACTCGATCCCTGCGAAACCCCACATTTGAGCAGGATATTGCACGACCACATATTGTAGGTCCTGTACGGGCCTTTCTGGATACAGAAAATGTTCGACTGCTGCCCTGGCCAGCACATTCTCCAGATCTCTCACCAATTGAAAACGTCTGGTTAATGGTGGCCGAGCAACTGGCTCGTCACAATACGCCAGGCACTACTCTTGATGAAGTGTGGTATCGTGTTGAAGCTGCATGGGCAGCTGTACCTGTACACGCCATCCAAGCTCTGTTTGACTCAACGCCCAGGCGTATCAAGGCCGTTTATTACGGCCGGAGGTGGTTGTTCTGGGAACCGATTTCTCAGGATCAATGCATCCAAATTGCGTGAAAATGTAACCACATGTAAGTTCTAGTATAATATATTTGTCCAATGAATACCCGTCTATCATCTGCATTTCTTCTTGGTGTAGCAATTTTAATGGCCAGTAGTGTACATTGAGGTAACAAAAGTCATAGGACTGCGATATGCACATATACGTATAGCGGTAGTATCGCGTGCAGAAGGTGCAAAAGGGCAACACATTGGCAGAACTGTCTTTTGTACTCACATGATTCATTTTTGAAATGACCATGGCCGCCGGGCGGGAGTTAACAGACATTGAGAGCGGAATCGTAGTTGGAGCTAGACGCATGAAATGTTCCATTTCGCTAAACGTTAGGGAATTCGATATTCCGAGATCCACAGGGTCAAGATCATGCCGAGAATACAAAATTTTAATCGTTACTTCTCATTGGGACAACGCAGTGACCGACGGCCTTCATTCAATAACCCAGGACAGCGGCTTTGGCGTAGAGTTGTCAGTACTAACAGACAAGCAACTATGTGTGTGATAACTGCAGAAATCAATGTGGGACGTGCGATGAACATATCCCTTAGGACAGAGCGGCGAAATTTGGCTACAGTGTCCTGTGGCAGCAGACAACCGACGCAAGTGCCTTTGCTAACAGCACGACATTGCTTGCAGCACCTCTCCTGGGCTCGTGACTATATCGGTTGGACCCTAGACCACTGGAAAACCGGGCCCTGCTCACATGAGTCCTGATTTTAACTGGTAAGAGCTAATAGTAGTGTTCGAGTAGGACGCAGACCCCACGAAGCCATGGACCCAAGTTGTGTGCAAAGTGGTGGTGGTTCCATAATGGTGTGGGCTGCGTTTAAATGGAATAAACTAGGTCCTCTGGTCTGGAAATGGTTATGTTTAGCTACATGAAGACCATTTACAGCCGTTCATAGACTTCACGTTTCCAGACAAGGACGGAATTTTTATGTATGACAATGCGCCAAGTCATCGGATCATAACTGTTCGCGAATGGTTTGAAGAAAATTTTGGACAATTCGAGAGAATGATTTGGCCACCAGATTGAACAACATGAATCCTATCGAGCATTCATGGGACATAATCGATACGTCATTTCGTGCACAAAATCCTGCACCAGCAACGCTTTCACAATTACGGACGACTATAGAGGCAGCATGACCCAATACTTCTGCAGGGGACTTCCAACGATTTGTTGAGTCCATGTCACGTCGAGTTGCTGCCCTACGACGGGGAAACTGAGGTCCGACATGGCACCCTATGACCTTTGTCACCACAGTGTAAAACGACTATCCATTCAACTGTGCTCTAAAATGTACTACTCCAGTCATCAAAACATTTTAACACATTTTTAAAAATTAGTTCATTTATTTATTTCCAGCACGGTTAATGTCAAATGATAAGTCACAGTTTCCTACGAGAAGTTATTTATTTGGTCTTTTACCAAATTGCCATGTTCTACATGGAAGTCTCATCACCAATGTATGACACTTAACATGTCTTCTTTACTACCGAATATGAAAAAGGACAAATATATTCAATGAAAACAAACTATTATATAAGCAGCCGAGCCCCTAATGCTTAGTAATAACGGAAGGCCATGCCTTGGTAACACTATCCTTTAACATGCTTTAATTATGATAGTCACCTGACGACTGCTCTCGGGTATGGCAGGTTTTGGCGAATGTAATCGTTTACAATAACCTGTTACATGTGACCCGTATAATCAACCTATCGATGTACTCGGTGGCACTATCAAGGGCAATTTGGCCTCACTCACAAGTTAATAGTTTATCTTTTGATTGCAGAATGCTAGCTGCAGAGTTTTTAGGTACCGTAGCCAAGCTCTAAGCCACAAAAAGTGTTGCAGGTAAATATAGCAGAGAAGATTTGAAACTTGTATTATCTAATTAAATTAAATGAGCGGATAGTCTAACAGTGGGTGTGAACACTTCATAATGAGAACTATTGAACGTAAGTCCACTGGTAAAGTAGCTTGAGAAGTTTGAAATATAAATGCATGATTGTAGCACAGAAGTGCTGCTAAGTTGGTCGTAACACTGAGTACAGTAAACTATTAACTATAGTTACGAACCAGGGTTCGTGCATCGTGACAACTGTGAGAGATCAAGGAGGTGTCATCGATTCCCCTAAAAAGCAAAACTGTTACACAATCCGTGACACTGGTACAGAGTGACAAAGATGGACATATGCAATAGCTTGTACGAATCCAAAGCTGAAACTCAGCGAGCGACGTAGCTCACTGTGTTCGACGATCTTTACTAACAATCATAATGTCTCTTGTTTGCAAACAATATGTTTCTGAGCGGCTGCCCAGGCGACTGGGAAGATGTGAAGACGATGGTAATACTCATACTCGCAATAAGCACAAGTGACGTTAATTTATGAGTTTGTAAATTCTCATACATGTAATAAGCTCGAAATAAGAACAATTGGATGTACACTGGGGAAGCAATCATGATTAACTATCCGAGCTCAGAACGCCCTAGGCAAACTGGAGTGTTGCACACCCCACTGGGTAGCCGTTACGTGACAAACTGGCATCAGGTATTCACAACTGAGAATTAAGATATAGATGGTTATGGTAGGGCAAGTTAGCCATGTTTTTTTAAGAAGAATCTAGTCTTACAACTACTAAGGGACCTTATTCGTACACGTCAGTGCTGAATAAATCAGATGAAAAGTATATCTGTCTCGACCCGATAACATTACTTCAAAATATAGAAATATAAATATAGAAAAAGGGTGAGGTCATGTGTTTCAATTACTAAGCAGAGTACATTTAACCACAAAGATAAACAAGAGAAACTATATGAGATTGTCTCTAGATGAATCTTTCGTGTCTTTGTTGTGTACATAGTTCCGCGAAGTCAGCGCGTCCACAACTTTCCCACTAGAGCGCGCCCCGCTAAGCACAACAGCGCAGGCGCAGCGCTCGTCCGTCTCCGCTCTACGAGATGGCGCTGCCATAAAGACGGACCAAATTCTGCTCCCGCCGATCCGCGTATTAATATGTAACACAGCCACTGGGGTTGCTGCTAACGTAGAACCTTTTCTCCTCGCGGATCACACTCGCGCAGTGATACCTGAACGCTCGAGGTATTATAACGAGTGTACAGACCTCCGATTAGTCAGTCTGCATTAATCTGCATTAGTCGGCATTAGTCTGTAGTCAAGTTCCAGTCTGCGCCTAATAAGATTGCCATATTCCTGTACATAGCCATGAAGAGAAATGTGTAGACACTTTGTCAAGTATCAGAGATACGCGAGAATAAGATTAACGTGCCAAGACCAAAGGAAATTCAGATTGTCAATTGTAAACAGCATCCAGAACCAAGTTAAGTTATTTTTATGCTTGTTATTATTTTAATGAATCTGTGTGAAAATTAATCAAGTTCTGTTTTAAAGTCGGTCACCTTCAATTTGCTACTCTAAGCGTGCAAGTGGCATTTCTATCGTCTGACCTAACGGCAGAAGATAAACACGCCACAATAAGACCACGAAACATATTGCTGACACTCGCCTACTTCGTTAGAGCGACAAGTAATCTGGCTCTGAGCACTATGCGACTTAACTTCTAAGGTCATCAGTCGCCTACAACTTAGAACTAATTAAACCTATGAAACACGTATGTAACGCAGCAGCGATGGCGAGGCATTGTAGCATCTGTGACCAGAGTGTATGCGCTTGACCGCGCGAGTGTTGCGAGCGGTTCTCAGTCAGTAGTAGTCTTTGCGAGTTAGTTGTCGCTATGCAGAGTAGCAGTCAGTCAGTCGTTGCGAGTCTGTAGCTCTGTCTAGTTGAGAGCAGTTCTCAGTCTGTAGTCGTCATGCAGAGCGGTCGGTCAGTAGTAGCAGCCCAGTGCGGTTGTGTGATGTACGCGGTCGGCAACAATGGTCAAGTTGAGGAATAAGGTATACTGTTAATTAATATAATCATTAGATAATGAAAAATTTTATTTATTGTAATTATTCTCCAACAAGTCTCCCAATAATAATTTTTTATTTCAAAAGCATTTTCTCAAAAGTTTAATTTTTTGAACTAAAGATCTCGTTGCACTTCCCATTTCATTCCACTTCTTTTTGAAGAAAAATTTCACTAGAATTACAAAAAAAAGGGAGAATATTATTATTTGCAATGCAGTTCCTCCAAGTGGTGCGCAACAACAAGAGCAGATATGTGACATCCATTTATTCTGAGGTAAGACTTTAATTCTGATTGTTTTTACACAGGGCCAAAGGCCGATATTTCGGTTTAATTGAATTTTCTTGTCACTGAATGGACTTTAATTTTTTTGAAGGATTTATAATTGAGTCAGATTGCGAATTTCACATTTGTTGCCATTGTCAGTACATTTGATTGTGGGCAAGTTACGCATAGAGTAATGTCCATCAGCATTTCTAATTAGTATCGTTATTTTCTTTTAAAATTTTTTGTGGGGAGGTTACACTTGGCTCCCCATTTCTATTAAGTATTGTCCATTTTCTTTCTTTTAAAATTTTGTGGGGAGGTTACACTTGGCTCCCCATTTCTATTAAGTATTGTCCATTTTCTTTCTTTTAAAATTACGGTGGGGAGGTTACACTTGGCGACACCCAGTCCAGGATCGTATTTCGTTGAGAGTCTTTTGAGCGACAGTCAGATATCTGCTCTTATTTGCTTAGATAATTAGGATTTGGCGCAACGCTTTTAATAATATTGTGACTTTCTTTCTACAGGTCAACGGCAATTTGCTGCTTTGTTGTATTTGTGTGTTGCTTTTGCATTGTGCTTATTTGCTTTGTGAAAAATTTTGACTATTGTAAAAATGCCGCGAAAGACTGTGAATAGTGTATCGCGAAGTATTGTGAATGAAATTACCGACTTAAACAACGTGACCGATAGTAATTGTGATACGCAACGTAATGATGACAATCCTGCGTTCACTAACAATCAGTGCATTCCAACCACTAATGATGACTTTTACCTTAATGATGAACAAACGAACTCAATTGTCTCGTCTGTTAACTTGACGACAATTGATGACGCGGAGCGGTCTATAGTAATGAGCGCTGCCGAGCTTAACACACCCGATTTAGAAAATCTAAGTAATGTACAGACAAATTTGTCTAGTGAAAATGAACAATGTACTGAAAGTAGGACGGATTTATTTAATTCCGAAATAGTGAATGAGAGTGTACATTTGACAGGGAAAGCCTTTTGTGAACCAAAGAATGACCAAATGGTCACACAAAACGCGACAATTGCAAATACACCGTCAAATAGCACAGAGAATATAGTAGGCAATGTTACTGAGGATGAAATTAGAGTATTGGTACAACAAATGGGTAATGTTACTGAGGATCAAGTTATCGCATTTTTACTACAACTCAGTGAAGAACTAAATAAAATGTTCAAACAACAAAATGAAAATTTTAGACAACTTAGGGAACAGTTCAAACAACGAAATGAAAGTGTCGACAACCATTACAAACAACTTAGCGAAACAATTAATGAAAGTTTCAAACTGACGAACGAGAAACAAGACAACCTTAACGAACGGAGCAGACAAGTTAGTGAAGAGAATACAGCTATTACCGTGCAATGCCAGGACAATAAAGAACAATTACGTGAGGATACTCAGACTTGTGCTAATAACAGTAATGAAGAAGTTGGCACTGTTGCACAAGAATTCAGTAGCACACGTGTAGGCACAACCGAATCACATAAAGACGAGATTATTGCAGTCACTGAACAATGTTCAGCGAACGATACACAGATACACGAAATTAATGCAGTCACTGAAGAATGCCCTAAAAACGCAGTACAGATTCGCGATGATTTGGAGTCAGTGGAAGTTTCACACACTCCGAATACGGAGGCTGACGAGAAAAGTGAACGACACAACAACCAGATTGACGAAAGTATTAAAGTAACAGAATTAACAATTATTTCAGTCACCAACACGTCACAGAATCCGCCACGTTGCGAGCATTTATCAGAGTCACGCAGCGTGTATAATGTGAGCAATTTACAGCAACTACGCGACTTAAAATCCGAAAAGCCACGCGATTTAAAATCTGAAAAGCTACGTAACTTGAAGTACGAAATGACACAGACGAACAGATTCACATACAAACCTGAACGTGTTCTCAAATTCGGTGACGAGAACATAGATTATGAGCAATTTTTATCCGCAAGAAAATGTAAAGAATTTAATAATGACAGAACACAGGTACACGCTTTGAGCTGTATACGACAATTTGTTTTTATGCTTTCACCGCTATTGCCTGTAATGCAGAAACTAGCTTTGAACCAGATGCGACAATTTATTTTTGTATTTACAACAGCATTGCCTGTAATGAGGAAACTTGAATTAACATGGATACAACTATTTGCTTTTGGATTTATACCGCAATTGCCTGTAACGCAAAAGCTAAAATTGATTTGCAGTGCGTAATTGACCTCAGGGGATTCATTACGCTTTAATGAATATGTGCCGTAGCGAGCATAGGGCCCCGAGCTGTAGTAGTGCTGTTTCATCTTTAGTTTTCTGCACTGCTGCCTTTTCTTCTACTATCCTTTATATCTATCAAAACTGCTCTTTAACTATTGCTCTTTGTAGAATTAAGAAACGTATGTAATGAAAACCGGATATGACAAATATTTTTACCGAATGTGACAATTTTCAGTAGGCACTCCCGTAATGACAACTACCGCCGTAATTTTAATTACAGATAAAATCGTAATCATCAGTATGTGTAAAAGTAAAATTAACAGCAAACGCATTTTTTGGTAACAATAGATGTTTTTCACCACAATAGCATGAAAGTCAACCGCTTAGCATACCTAACCAACAATGCAGTCTACAAGGTCAACCAAACTTTAATGTTTCGCCGCGTGCATGTATAGTCTCAGCGCCAACAAATAGTAACGCATGGCAGCAAAGAAATAACTACGTACAAACAACACACTATTTCGACTCGCATCGCTATGCGCCGTATAGAAATTACTATCATGACAGACGTAAAAATGATGAGCACAATTTTCAGAGTACGTTTCATAACAGTCGATCCTTTCAGCAGCAAGAACATCAGCAACAACATATTATCACGAATGAAACAGACAATAGGTGTCATCTATAGCGTAACACGTCAGTAAGAAATAACAGAACAGTTCAAATAGTCGAAATGTCACAGCATCCTCCCGTAAATAATAGCACGTACGACAGAATTTCACCAGACACAGTACAGGTTTTATATTCCAGTAACGTAAGCAATAATTTTGACACGCAGAATCTTCTTCACGAAAATGTTATTAATTTTGACGACATCCGACACACGTTTGCATTAAGGACAGAATTACGACGTATGTAGACGACATTCTTATCGCAGAAGCTAACTGGTCTGAACACAATATGATTCTTGAACAACTGTTACAAACTTTTCATGCACAAGGACTCACAGTTAACCTCAGTAAATCGCACTTTGGCAAAACTTCTATAAAATTTCTTGGACACGTAATTTCAGCAGAAGGCATTGCACCTGATCCGGAAAAACTTCAAGCTCTACGTGACATTACTGTTCCTACAACAAAAAAGCAATTACGCAGTTTTTTGGGCTTAATTAACTTTTTTCGTAAATTTATTCATCATTCTGCTTTAGACACGCCTAGACTATGCCAATTAACAGGTAAAAACAGTATTTGGTCTTGGGATAAGCAAGCACACTCTGAATTCATGAACCTGAAACATGCTTTGTTGAATGCACCACTTTTATCGCATCCAGATCTTACTAGAAATTTTTCCATTGCTACCGACAGTTCCAACACCGCTTTAGGCGTACACATTTTCCAGGAAATAGAAGAAGATGGTTCTACAGTAATTAAAAACATCGCATTTGCAAGTCGCATTTTGTCACCTGCTGAACGAAATTATTCCGTCACAGAACTTGAAACATTATGTGTCGTATGGGCTTTCACGAGATTTAGGCACTTTCTTTACGGCAGACATACCACCGTCTACACAGACCATAGAGCGATACAATTTTTACTTTCAGCTAAATTCACTCACGACAGGTTAAGCAGATGGAAACTATATTTACAAGAATTTAATTTTACGATTGTCCACATTCCTGGCACACAAAATGTTATAGCAGACGCACTATCGCGTTCTCTCAGTAACAATCAGCAAGACGTAGCAACCAACTTCTGCAAAGCAAATTTCAGTGTCATGTACATTCAGCAGGTTGCATTTGAAAATTTTATTTCATCGTCATTACAGGACATAGCACAAGAACAAAATAAGGACAATGTGTGGAAAGAAATTAAACACCTTTGGCAAGATAGGAAAAATGTTACGATTAGGAACCACTACACTGTACGCAATGACATTCTGTTTCGCCGCTCTCATCCTGACAGCAACATTAGGTTATTATGCATTCCTGACGAACTGGTTAACAAACTAATTTGGTACACTCATTTAAGTTACGCACATTACGGAGCACGAAAATGTTTTCTTATACTGAGACAGAACTGTTATTTTACCAACATGGAAAAACGTATACGACGAGTTTTAGCGTCTTGTAAAATTTGCCAGAAAGCTAAATCAGACACCACTTCACATATTCCTCCTTTATATCCCATTATACCTGTGAAATTAAGACACATGGCCGCAGTAGATATTTTTGGTCCGATTCCGAGAACTAACAGAGGTTTTTGCTACATTTTTGTCGCTGTTGAGCTCACTTCAAAATTTGTTACTTTCACTCCGTTACGCAAAGCTACTGCTAAAACTGTTTCGAAAGCATTTGTAAAACATTTTCTATTTCATGTAGGGCATGTAATGAAAGTAATTTCTGATAATGGATCTCAATTTCGTAGTAGTGTATGGACACGCATGTTACGAGCTAGAAACATTTCTCCGATCTATATAACCAAGTACCACGCTTCTTCGAACCCTTGTGAAAGATTAATGAAGGAAATTGGTAAGCTGTGCAGAATATACTGCCACAAAAGACATATTGATTGGGATACACACATACTCTCATTCCAAGATGTAATTAATTCCATTCCAAATGAATCCACTATGCTATCTCCGACTGTTATACTGAAAAACGTTGAACCACCGAACAAAATTAAAGAATTAATAGAATTCCCCAAAAATCGTCGCCTACGACACCACGAAATAATTGACATTGCGCTGAACAACATCAAACGTGCCGCAGAGCGCCGGAGAAGACAGCAAAAACAGGTTTGTACACGCCGCGACTTTCACGTTGGACAGAAGATATTAGTACGTACACACTATTTATCCAGCAAATTAAAAGGTAAGTGCAATAAATTTGAACTTCTATACGCAGGTCCGTATCGGATTCGCAGTATCCCTCACCCCAATGTTGTACACGTCGAAACTTTGAGAACCAGAAAATCGAAAGGCAATCACCATATCTCAAACATTAAACCGTTTATTGAGTGAAACCACTGTATGATTCAACACACTATGATGCCATTTACTAATGCAATTAATTCACCTGACTAATTATTGATGATTATCGTATTTTTTTCTTGGCAAGTGCCCGGCAAGGTAAGGTTAGCAGGTCGCTTTTCTTGTCGTTACACATCAGACCGTGCACATTTTCCATTTTTTTGTGTATATGACTGTACTCCAGTTTTGTTTGTATGCACTATGAAATAGTTAAGATATAACACACACCAGTCGACTTTGACATTTTTTTTTTTTTGCCTTATGACATCTCAACATCGTGACTGTTTCACATTTTTTTTTGCTATTGCATTGTATTATTCTGTGTACATTTTTTCGCATCCGAACACTGTCAATGTCTTGGACATATTACGTTTTCTGTCATGTTATGCTGTATGGTTAATTGTGTCACCATAAACCAGTCATTATTTAGTGGGTATAGGATTTAAATGCAAGACATTAATCTTTGTTCATCAATTTCAGAAAGGAATGATGATTCTAAGAAATAAATTTAACATAAATGGGAATTTCACCTACGGAATAAACGAAAGGAGATGCAATAACTTTATGAGGAAGAGTAAAGGGATCAGGATTAACAAGCATTAACAAGACTATACTCATCACAGAATAGCAGTCTTAACTAATTTTTTCTTTCAGAATACAAGGTGATTGATGCAGGCTGTCAGACTGAACTACACATCTTAGTTTTAGTGATGAAATATGCTAGAGATAAGGAATAGTTATGTAATGAGTAATGAAGTGATTTTTTGCAGATGATAGTGACTACTGATGAATAATGATGAAGGAAATGGTATTATGAATAATGAAGTTTTTCTTTACAGGTGATGATAATGGTGAAGTTATGATGATATGGATAATGAAGTTTTTTTCTTTATGCCACGTAGTTATTTAAGTATTTGTTGCGGTTTGCTTTGACAGCAGGTGTTACATTGCATAGTAGGATGACGGAAAGTTTTGGAAAGGACAGCTATGGAACACATTTTATACACATTTCACTACTTGTTAATTCGAAGTTCACTACTTTTCAGCATAGTGTGCGTTTCTTCTTTCAGGTCAATAATCCGTTTTTGTATTTTTTCCAGGAGAAGTTTTTCATGACACTTACTAAACCTGTTACTTATTATACCTGTTCTAGTACTTGCATTTTTATATTTTTTACCCATTTGTGTTTATCATTTATAAATGTGATCACATGTACTGCCTTGTTACATAATCTTGCTACAGCTGACTCATGACGAATGACGTTACCTATCCTCATTTGCAGCAATAGGTCAAAAGCAAAAAGTATTATGCCTCAGCAATTAATTATCGATCCCAACGCAATGCATTGCTACCAAAAAATGTATTACCAGTCCCACATAATGTCACTAGTTTATGATAATTCTGAATAATACTGATCAACTCTGAATAGCATGTCACTCGAGTAATGACCTCTTAATGAGACTATATTCAAAATAATGCTTTGTCACTAGCTAATAACTGCCACTGTTTATTGTAATGCCTGTGATTACTAATGATTTGACTGTAATTAACTGATTTTTAATAATGACTTTGTAATGATCTGAATAATACTGAATGATGAACTATGTTTTATTCTATTCAATACTTGATGGCCACTGAGTGCCAATAATTAATGTCACTCCACGAATTGTTATTAATTATGCCATTGATTAGCTCTTGTTTCCAATGTTGATACTTTGTTGTTGGAAATGAATGTGACTGTTTCATAATGCTTTGTAATTAGGAAAAGACTAATGATTCTTAATAGATTGGAATGACACATAATTAATTAACTATGGTGCTGTTTAATAATGCTTTGTAATTAGTTAAGGCTAATAATTCTTAGTATATTGAAATGACAAATGATTAATTAATTAACTGTAATTAGACAAATGATTAATTAACGACAAATGATTAATTAACTGTAATTATACAAATGATTAATTAATTAACTGTAATTAGACAAATGATTAATTAATGACAAATGATTAATTAACTGTAATTAGGAGAAGGTTAATTATTCTTAATTATACTCTGTAACTGAAAAGAATGCGATTATTTCATAATATTTTGTAACCAGGAAAAGAAGGCTACTGATTCTATGTAAAACAATTAATGAACATTTTTCTGTAATACTACATACTTGGTACAGAAATGTTCAATAACTGGGCTATGAATGCCACGAACTATCAATGAAGACTGTAATTGTCAATATTATGTGACTTGATGTCCTTCACCTCATAAGCTGACTACCCTGAATTACTGCAATGTCCATTTGTCCTGTTTATCCCAGTGATCATGGAGCACTATATTTGGTTTTGCACTAATTCTACGTTGGTGTGCCTTGTAAGAGTGTGGTGTTGACACGACATGCTGTCCACCACCATGAGCGATGAAGACATTATTATGGTCCCACTGTTTGGTGTACCTAATGTACTGCCAAAATGAAAACATGGAACATTACTACAACAGTTCAGTGTCTTGGCTACACTGATAAATTCTGATGGGAAAAGAACTTCAAGTTGTGTCACTTGGTGTTGTACGACTGTGGAAAGATATGGACTTTCAGAGCAGCTGTGTGCAATCTAAAGTGCTACAACCATGATGCAATCCTTCCCTTTCCTATCCTGATTCTTGTCACATAAAGAAAAAATTTTTTTGGTAACATCATTTATGTTCATAGGTTATACATTTTTCGATTCGCTAAACTCCAGTGTGAGTACACTTATGTCACTGGTCGACATGATGTTTGCCATTATGTTTATTTGTTGTGAAAATACTAAAGACATTTTTCAGTGCATGTGCACTTTGGACATGAATTTTTTTTTTTTTTTGCCGTTATGTTTATTTGTTGTGAAAATGCTAAAGACATTTTTCAGTGCATGTACACTTGTCAACATAATATTTTTTGCCAGTCTGTTTATTTGTTCTGAATATGCTAAAGAATTTTTTCAGTGCCTGTGCACTTTGTTATCTGTCAAATAATTTGTATATACTTTTCTGATTTGCTACTATGTTTTGTACTCACATTTTGTCTTTGTCTGATATATTTTGTACTTAGTGCGTGTGCACAACATTTACTTTATGTACTACATCTAATTATTCTTGCCAGTCTGTTTATTTGTTCTGCATATGCTAGAGAATTTTTTCAGTGCCTGTGCACTTTATCTGTCAAAAAGTTTGTATATACTTTTCTGATTTGCTACTATGTTTAGTATTCACATTTTGTCCTTGTCTGATATATTTTGTACTTAGTGCGTGTGCACAACATTTAAATATTCTGTAAGTTGTAGGATTTTGTTAATTAAAGAAAAATTTTGCCGCGCTTGGCAAGTCCAAATGACTCACCATCGCTGCCAAATTTTTGCCCCCCGAGTGGAGGGTTATGAAACACGTATGTAACGCAGCAGCGATGGCGAGGCATTGTAGCATCTGTGACCAGAGTGTATGCGCTTGACCGCGCGAGTGTTGCGAGCGGTTCTCAGTCAGTAGTAGTCTTTGCGAGTTAGTTGTCGCTATGCAGAGTAGCAGTCAGTCAGTCGTTGCGAGTCTGTAGCTCTGTCTAGTTGAGAGCAGTTCTCAGTCTGTAGTCGTCATGCAGAGCGGTCGGTCAGTAGTAGCAGCCCAGTGCGGTTGTGTGATGTACGCGGTCGGCAACAATGGTCAAGTTGAGGAATAAGGTATACTGTTAATTAATATAATCATTAGATAATGAAAAATTTTATTTATTGTAATTATTCTCCAACAAGTCTCCCAATAATAATTTTTTATTTCAAAAGCATTTTCTCAAAAGTTTAATTTTTTGAACTAAAGATCTCGTTGCACTTCCCATTTCATTCCACTTCTTTTTGAAGAAAAATTTCACTAGAATTACAAAAAAAAGGGAGAATATTATTATTTGCAATGCAGTTCCTCCAAGTGGTGCGCAACAACAAGAGCAGATATGTGACATCCATTTATTCTGAGGTAAGACTTTAATTCTGATTGTTTTTACACAGGGCCAAAGACCGATATTTCGGTTTAATTGAATTTTCTTGTCACTGAATGGACTTTAATTTTTTTGAAGGATTTATAATTGAGTCAGATTGCGAATTTCACATTTGTTGCCATTGTCAGTACATTTGATTGTGGGCAAGTTACGCATAGAGTAATGTCCATCAGCATTTCTAATTAGTATCGTTATTTTCTTTTAAAATTTTTTGTGGGGAGGTTACACTTGGCTCCCCATTTCTATTAAGTATTGTCCATTTTCTTTCTTTTAAAATTTTGTGGGGAGGTTACACTTGGCTCCCCATTTCTATTAAGTATTGTCCATTTTCTTTCTTTTAAAATTACGGTGGGGAGGTTACACCTAACCAACCCTAAGGACATCACACACATCCATACCCAAGGCAGGATTCGAACCTGCGACCGCAGCGGTCACGCGGTTCCAGACTGAAGCGCCTTTAACCGCACGGCCACACCGGCCGGCACAAGTAATCTGATGGTGTGTGTACCGAAGGTCTTACAGTACGCACACCACACTCTCTTATAGGCGTGTCAAATTGTAGTGGAGCCTAGAAAGGGTAAGAGCAGAAGTGAGCAAGTAATATTATCCAAGCGTCTACTGGTTGACCATTGATGATGCACTTGCCACTTTTTTGCAAAGGATCACTGACTTAATGATTAATCTTAAGAGAATGTCCTAGGTTGCAAAATGATCTTTATTGGCTCAAAAATGAACTGTTTCACCCGGGTGGGTTTCACCATGTTAGAATCAGCAATGATCAACAGAATGAGGATCCAGAAGGCAATGGAAACCACTGCATTAAGGACACGTAATGTGGATCTATAGGTCATATGGCTGGTAATTGAAAAGGGGTCATGATTATCTCACCATTGGCAGAAGATATCGGATAAGCCAACATTAGGGCCTCCGGGAGCAGACTGCCAAGGTTCAAATGGCTCTGAGCACTATGGGACATAACTTCTGTGGTCATCAGTCCCCTAGAACTTAGAACTACTTAAACGTAACTAACCTAAGGACATCACACACATCCATGCCCGAGGCAGGATTCGAACCTGCGACCGTAGCAGTCCCACGGTTCCGGACTGCGCGCCTAGAACTACTAGACCACCGCGGCCGGCAGACTGCCAAGGGAGAGATGACCAAGCGGGAAAGATGGAATCACCAACGACAGGATAACATTTTGCGACTTGGAGCATGGAAAGTGAGAAGTTTTTACTTAGTAGGAAAGCTAGAAAATCTGAAAGGAAAATGCAAAGGCGCAATCAAGATTTAGTGGGGGTCAGTGAAATACGAAAAAAATTAGGATTTTTGGTCTGACGAGTGTAGGGTAATATCAAAAGCAGCAACAAGTGGTATAACGGGGATAGGATTTGTTATGAATAAGATGTCAGTGCAGAGAGAGAGCTACTGTGAACAGTTCGGTGATAGGATTCTTGTTATCACATTCGACAGCAAACCAACGCGGACAACGATACTTCAGGTATACATGCCAACGTCGAAAGCAGCAGATAAAGATACAGAGAGGAAGTATATAAGGTGATTGCAGTGCTAATTCGTTATTTAAAGGGACATGAAAATCTACTAGTCTTGGGGAATTGGGCCGTGGTTGTAGGAGAAGGAATAGAAAAAAGGATTACGGGAGTATGTGGGCTTGCCAGTAGGAAAAAGAGAGAAGGAAGACTGAGTTTTGCAATAAATTTCATACGGTAACAGCGAATACTCTGTTCAAGAACCACAAGAGGATGAGGTATATGTGGAAAAGATCTGGAGACACCGGGAGTTTCCAGTCGTATTACTTCATGTTCAGATAGAGTACAAATTCAGGTATTGGATCGTAAAGCATACCCAAGTGCAGATACAGCCTCAGATTACAATTTACTTATGGGAAAAAGTAAACTAAAGTTTAAGGGAATTGTCCGAAAGAATCATTGTGGATGGTTCAAATGGCTCTGAGCACTATGGGACTTAACTACCGTGGTCATCAGTCCCCTAGAGCTTAGAACTACTTAAACCTAACTAAGGACATCACACACATCCATGCCCGAGGCAGGATTCGAACCTGCGACCGTAGCAGTCGCGCAGTTCCGAACTGCGCGCCTAGAACCGCTAGACCACCGCGGCCGGCCATTGTGGATGGAAGTTGGATACTGAAGTACTGAGAAATGACTAAAGGCTTTGAATTTAGCTAACACCAGAGTAGCGGCTCAGTTGAAGAGAAGTGGAAAACTCTAAAAGGGGTAATCATAGATGTTAGAAAGACAAGCTTTGGATCAAGGAAGGGAACTGCGAAGAAACCTTGGGTAACAGATTAAGTACTTCAATTGATCGACCTAAAGAAAGAAGCACAACAATGTTTAGCGAAAGACAGGTATACAGCATTATAAATTCATTAGGAATGAAATAAATAGAAAATACTAGCAACCAAGGCCAAATGGCTGCAGGAAGGATGTGAAGAAATTGAAAAAGAAATTATCACCCTGCCGCGTGGGATTAGCCGAGCGGTCTAGGCGCTGCAGTCTTGGACTGTGCGGCTGATCCCGGCGGAGGTACGAGCCCTCCCTCGGGCATGGGTGTGTGTGTTCGTCCTTAGGATAATTTAGGTTAAGTAGTGTGTAAGCTTAGGGACTGATAACCTTAGCAGTTAAGTCCCATAAAATTTCACACACATTTGAACATTTTTTTGAAATTATCACCCAGTGGACTGATTCAGCATATAGAAAGGTCAGAACAACCTTCAAAATGGTTCAAATGGCTCTGAGCACTATGGGACTTAACTTCTGTGGTCATCAGTCCCCTAGAACTTAGAACTACTTAAACCTAACTAACCTAAGGACATCACACACATCCATGCCCGAGGCAGGATTCGAACCTGCGACCGTAGCGGTCGCGCTGTTTCAGACGACATAGGAATATTAGAGTCAGAAGTTGAAGAGATCTCGAAGATTTGAGATAAAATTATGCACAAAGGATAGATAACATTCCAACGGAATTTCTTAAATAATTGGGGAACGTGGCAAACAAACGACTATTCAAATTGGTGTGTGCAACCTATAAGACTGGTGACGTTCCATCAGACTTTCGGAAAAATATCGTCCACTCAGCTCCAAAGATAGCAAAAGCAGATAAATGCGAAACTATCGCCCAGTCAGCCTAACAGCTTATTAATCCAAGATGCTGACAAGAATAATACACTCCTGGAAATTGAAATAAGAACACCGTGAATTCATTGTCCCAGGAAGGGGAAACTTTATTGACACATTCCTGGGCTCAGATACATCACATGATCACACTGACAGAACCACAGGCACATAGACACAGGCAACAGAACATGCACAATGTCGGCACTAGTACAGTGTATATCCACCTTTCGCAGCAATGCAGGCTGCTATTCTCCCATGGAGACGATCGTAGAGATGTTGGATGTAGTCCTGTGGAACGGCTTGCCATGCCATTTCCACCTGGCGCCTCAGTTGGACCAGCGTTCGTGCTGGACGCGCAGACCGCGTGAGACGACACTTCATCCAGTCCCAAACATGCTCAATGGGGGACAGATCCGGAGATCTTGCTGGCCAGGGTAGTTGACTTACACCTTCTAGAGCACGCTGGATGGCACGGGATACATGCGGACGTGCATTGTCCTGTTGGAACAGCAAGTTCCATTGCCGGTCTAGGAATGCTAGAACGATGGGTTCGATGACGGTTTGGATGTACCGTGCACTATTCAGTGTCCCCTCGACGATCACCAGTGGTGTACGGCCAGTGTAGGAGATCGCTCCCCACACCATGATGCCCGGTGTTAGCCCTGTGTGCCTCGGTCGTATGCAGTCCTGATTGTGGCGCTCACCTGCACGGCGCCAAACACGCATACGACCATCATTGGCACCAAGGCAGAAGCGACTCTCATCGCTGAAGACGACACGTCTCCATTCGTCCCTCCATTCACGCCTGTCGCGACACCACTGGAGGCGGGCTGCACGATGTTGGGGCGTGAGCGGAAGACGGCCTAACGGTGTGCGGGACCGTAGCCCAGCTTCATGGAGACGGTTGCGAATGGTCCTCGCCGATACCCCAGGAGCAACAGTGTCCTTAATTTGCTGGGAAGTGGCGGTGCGGTCCCCTACGGCACTGCGTAGGATCCTACGGTCTTGGCGTGCATCCGTGCGTCGCTGCGGTCCGGTCCCAGGTCGACGGGCACGTGCACCTTCCGCCGACCACTGGCGACAACATCGATGTACTGTGGAGACCTCACGCCCCACGTGTTGAGCAATTCGGCGGTACGTCCACCCGGCCTCCCGCATGCCCACTATACGCCCTCGCTCAAAGTCCGTCAACTGCACATACGGTTCACGTCCACGCTGTCGCGGCATGCTACCAGTGTTAAAGACTGCGATGGAGCTCCGTATGCCACGGCAAACTGGCTGACACTGACGGCGGCGGTGCACAAATGCTGCGCAGCTAGCGCCATTCGACGGCCAACACCGCGGTTCCTGGTGTGTCCACTGTGCCGTGCGTGTGATCATTGCTTGTACGGCCCTCTCGCAGTGTCCGGAGCAAGTATGGTGGGTCTGACACACCGGTGTCAGTGTGTTCTTTTTTCCATTTCCAGGAGTGTACGAGTAGACGCAAGAGTGGAAAAGAAAATTCAGGGTTAGTTAGTTGACGCACTGATTGGCACCAGAGATGCAGTTCTCACGTTGCATCTGATAAGGAAGGAAGTCTGAAGACAAATCAAGACATACTCATAGGATTTGTCGACCCACCAAAAGCGTTCGCCAACGTAAATTGATGCGAGATGTTCAATATTCGGAGAAAAATAGCAATACGCTTTAGGGAAATAGGGGTACTATGTGATACGTACAAGAACCAAGAGAGAACAATAAGACTGGAATATCAAAAACGAAGTGCTCGAATTAAAAAGTGTGTAAGTCAGAGATGTAGTGTTTTGCTCCTACTCTTCAGTCTATATATCGAAGAAGAAACGGCGGGAAAAAAGATAGGTTCAAGAGTGGGATTAAAATTCGGGGTGAAAGGATATCAATGATAATATTCGTTGACGACATTGCTATACTCAGTGAATCTGAAGAAGACTTACAAGATGTGTTAGTTGGAACGAACAGTCTAATGAGTACAGTGAGTAAACCGGAAAAGACTAAGGTAATGAGATGTCACAGAAATGAGAATAGCGAGGAACTTAGCATTAAAATTGGGGATCACGAAGTAGAAGAAGTTAAAAAATTCTGTTTCCTTTGGAGCAAAATTATCCACGACGAATGAAGCAAGAAGGACATAAATCTTTTATACGTTTGGAGGACAGCACAGTATAGCAGTGAATCATGGACACTAGGAAAAACGAAACAGAGGAGAATCGAAGCGTTTTAGATGTTGTGCTACAGAAGAATGTTGACAATAAGACAGACTGATAAGACAAAGAATGAGGAGGTACTACGCACAATCGGCGAAGGAAGGAACATTTGGGGAACACTGACAAGAACAAGGGACTGGTTGATCGCGTAACAGGCTTACTTGGTTTATGTTACTACATTGTACACCTAAGACTACTGATAGTCGTTCTGTAAAATGTTGATGAAATCTGTATGTATTTGTTGTGTACGTTTCTTTTTTTCTTTGTTAACGTTGCTTATCTTAAATTATAATAATTTTTGTATGTAGAGATGCAAAGTAATGTATTCTGTATAATCGATATTATTATTGGGTAATGTTGTTCTGATGTATTACGTAATTTCGTTGTAATTCGGCCCGTTAGAAAAATTTTGGAGAGTGCTACAAAGCGACAGTTGTGGAGCGGTACTGTATTATGTGATGTTGCAGATACGAGTAAAGCTGAACACTGTGAGTGAGACGGGCTGTCGTCATTTCAGACGGTGAACTGTGTATGGGCTGGTTACGTATTCGCAAAACTGTATCGGAAATTTATGTGCGGATAGAGGTGCTAAATAATTTAGTTCTGTTGTTGTGAGAAATAAACGAGTGGACTGCAGGTCAGGGTGATTATGTAGCCAGTGGTCCACTATCGTTTTCTGAAAATAAACTCGTGGTCTTGATATTAAATATTCTCTATCGCCCTGTTCCGACCTTCTGAAACTGGGAATGAACATTATGGAGCATTTCGACAGGTCAGCGAAAAACGATACAACAGAGCATCGAACCAGACATCCTACAGCAGTCGTCTCAGGTAGGAAGCTGAAGCACGCACTTATCTGCAATCACATTTCCTATTGTCAACCGGTATTACATTGCTGCGACTTGTCAATACGAAATTCCATCGATAACCATTATTAAGGAGCCTCTGTAAATTCAAGTCTGTTTTCAATATAACGTTAAACAGTTCTTCTCCATAACAGCTCAGATTAAATTCACGTTCTGCACTGCAAAAGGCTCGTCTCGTAACAAAGTGCGTTAATATAACCGTTTATGCTGTTACCTTTATAATCAGCTAACAGCGACTTGAAATAAAAGCTCCTTACGGAGACATTATTTAAAGCCAGATCATCAACCGTTATTTAGTGCTGACATTATCTTTATTGCAATCAGTGAACATTTATTTGTATGTCGATAGATCTGCTTAACAATTAAAGTTTCCCACGAAGGACATTCTGAATTCTAAGAAGTGTAAACTGCTAACATTAATACAACAATACGCATCAACTAGCTTGGTGAAAAGACTTTTCCACAGTTATTTATTGCTACAGCAGCTCCTGCTAAATAGTATTTTATCTAGTTATGTGTCTCACTTATATGTATTTAATTTATACGTGACATAAGTGTGCTTGTATTCCCTTTTTGAAAGCAGTGGATATGATACGAGCAGCAGGAGAAGTAGGAACCCAGTGGCTATACAGAGTGCTGAGGGTGGTGTGGAAGGAGAACAGAATTCCTGAGGATTGGAAGAAAGGAATTATAGTCCCGATCTTGAAGAAAGGGGATAAAAGGAGATATGAGAACTACAGAGGAATCACCCTGCTATGCCACTGTGGAACAATCTATGAAAAGATCCTGGAGAAGAGAATAAGAAGCAGTATTGAAAGTAGACTGCAAGAGGAATCACCCTGCTATGCCACTGTGGAACAATCTATGAAAAGATCCTGGAGAAGAGAATAAGAAGCAGTATTGAAAGTAGACTGCAAGAGGAGCAGTATGGTTTCAGACCGGGAAGATCAACAACAGACCTCATATTTGAGGTAAGGCAACTGCAGGAAAGGCACTATGAGTACGGGAAGGACTTAATCATGGCCTTTTTAGATATTGAGAAGGCGTATGACAGTATCTATAGGGACAAGCTCTGGGATGTGCTGAACGCAAAAGGGATAGATGAAGAGATAACACGAAAAGTCAGAAAAATGTATGAGGGAAGTGAGAGTTGTGTGAAAGTGGGGAGGGAACGTACTGCATGGTTCAAGCTGGAAAATGGGCTGCGACAGAGAAGTGCCCTTTCGCCTTTATTGTTTATTATTGTTATGGATGAAATCCTACAGCAAGTATCAGATGCAATTGGAGATCATAAAATGAAAGCAGTGCTTTTTGCCGATGACCTGATGTAATGGGGAAATTGCGAGAAGGAGGTGCAAGAGCAGTTAGATGTATGGGAGGCAACGGCAGCACAATATGGAATGCATTTCTCTGCAAAGAAAAGTGAAGTAATTGTGACAACAAGGAAGAAGAATAGGCCAAATGTGGATATAACTTGTGGAGGGGAAAAACTACAAGTGGTAGAGAACTTCAAGTACCTGGGAAGCATGATTGAAAGTAAGGGGGGAAACGCAATGGAAATAAATGAAAGGTGCAGAAAAACAGGGCAGTTCTTCTAATGCATTAGGGGGCTTATTTGGAGCAAGGAGGTGCCACAGAAATCCAAGGGAATTATATACCGAACCTACTTTGTCCCCATATTGGCATACGGAAGTGAGACATGGGTAATGCACAAAAGCGACAAAAGTAGAATACAAGCTAGTGAAATGAAGTTCCAGAGGAGCAGGTTGAGTGTAACAAGACGAGACAGATTGCGAAATGTGTATGTGAGGGAAAGACTAAAGGAGGAACCAGTACAGGACAGGATAGAAAAATCAAGACTGCAGTGGTATGGACACATGAAGAGAATGGATGAGGGAAGAATTCCAAAGAGGATGTTTGATCTGCAACTGGAGGGGAAGAGGCCCAGGGGAAGACCAAGGGATAGATGGGTGAAGGGAGTGAAGGAATGTGTGACGAGAAGAGGAGAGAACTGGACGAAGGTGGAAGAGGGGGAATGGTGGAAAGACAGAACACGATGGAGAGGCTTGTGTTCCCGACAGACCCAGCCAGTGGCTGGAAACTGTCCAAGATGATGATGATGATAAGTGTGCTTGTATTCCATAGCTACTATCTCAGTCAATCGTTTTAGAAACGGATATCATCTAACAGATGATCAGGGTAGAAGCAATCTACTTAGGAGTTGTATTAAATGGACAGGTGTATGACGTTTTACTCACAACAGTTCACAAGCTGAACATTTTGCGGCAGAACATTTACATTTCACTTGCAGTAAGACACTGTCAAATGTTACAATCTAAATGACATGTTGGCGTAAGGTGTCAGCTGTGTATTTTCTTCTCGGATAACGTGGATATCCATCATTATGGAAAGACCAAAGATAGAGAAGAAACGGTACAGATATAGGCTAATGGCAGGGAACAGAGAATAACCCAGACGAACCACCTATTGCGAGAAGGATCGAGAAATGTTGGCGTGTATGATGTTCCAGGAGAGTGCATAGAATGAGAAATAGAGAGGCGAAGTTGAGCAACTTACAATTTAAAAAAGGAGGAATAATACATCCATAAAAGTTTGTAGACGGACTGAGGAAATATTTACCAACTCACTGGAACGAGGATAAGGGAAAAGAAGCGTCATGTATCTTAATGAAGAACAATGCTTTGTGCTGGGCTTTTAGCACCAGGAATGTCAGAGCTTGGAAGAATTTCTTGAGAAATTTATTGAAAGATTTTGGTCATCAGTAATTCAGAAGAATGTAGTGATGGATTTCTTCGGGGACTAGGATGTAGTGGAGGAACAGTATACTCGTACTGTTTAAAGATACTCCGAAAACTGCACTATGAAAATCAATTTGTGGACGGTACACTAAAATACACGGCGTTAGGGAAGAAGTTTCCGAAGGCGGTACAGGAAGTAGTGGGAGGAGGTTCTTGGACGGATGAAGAAAATTTTCTGAGAAGGATACAATGAGCAAGTTGCAGTTCAGTAGTTACACACCACCTGAGCAGCATCTGAACTTCATGAGTGGATCGACTCGAGACATTAATAACGTACCTCGAGGTGGAAGAGGTAGAAATGATCGTGGAAGACCCTGCAATGGAAGAAACAATGCCAGAGCAGGCGGAGGAAAAGAAAGAGGGAGAGATCAGAATCAGAGAAACAGGAAAATCAAGGAACGCGTATGTGGACGTACAGACATACGCGAGACAGCGGCAGGGCCAACTAGGTCGTACAGCCAGCAAAAGATATACCATAATAGTAACGAAAGTGGAAGCGAAGTAGACAGTAGTACAGGACTAATAATAAAATGGATTATTTGCCAAAATTAACGACAACACCAAGAGAAGTGCAGATCAGTGCTGGCAGCAAAAGTGAGTTACTACTGTGTGGAGACAATGGCCGCGGGGAGAAATAGCACTAAGCTAGAGAAGGCGCACCCTCCAGTGAACTCAGCAACGGACAAGCGAGTGTTGCAGCTAGCAGGAGTGACGTCACTCGGGCCAAAAAAGAACAATGTGGGGTACGGGCGATGTCATACATAAGGGCCGACGGGTGCTACAACCATTGGGAGGCAGAAGTATCGCAAACTCAAGTTCTTGAGGACGCAGAAGACGAGGAATGTGAAAAGATAAGGCATAGGATCCGTAGTATAAAAAAGGTGCCATCATCTAGAGGACTGAATTTCAATGAAATGGAGAAGCGTTTAGCAGAATTTTCGGTACGTAGAATCAAGCTTCAAGAGGTAACGCAAGAATAAGAGTCACCAGTTTGTGATGAAATCGAAACAGAGCCTAGTCACACGACAAATAAAACGGAAGATTGCTCCAGTAAGACATCTGAAGCCATCCAAGCCAATCTGCAACGAAATTAGGAGCGAACAAAGGCTAACAGATACGACAATAAATTGTGCTATTTATGGGAGGTAGTTAGAGATCGAAGACTTAGAAGTACATATGATGGCAGAATCTGCTACTGAAAAGGATGAAAATGAGAAAGGAGACAACTAAAGAGGTAGAGATGTAGTACAGGGGTGGAGGAAGAGATAAACGAAATCATAGCGGCAAAAGAAGTGTAGAAGATGCTAATTAATTCCTTGATTAGAGATAAGGAGAATGTGGGGTAGGAGAATACTGTTAAAGAAGTAATGGAAGAAGACAGTGAGGATGATGATCAACAAGAGAGAGACTAGGACGAATTTTGGGAAGGCAAAAAGGACGTTCAGAGAGATGAGGTGAACGTTACAGGTGTTGAAGAAAACAAGAGACATTACAAGATGGAAGAGATGAAAATGTCACGGGGAAGAGTGAAAGAGTTCTCGGTGTAGAAGACGAGAAGAAAATGCTAGCACAAGATGACGGCAGGGAGAAAAATGGAGGAAGCGACAAGGAAGAGTTCCCAGAATGACAGGTAGAAGAGGAGAGAGTATGCAGGCATGCCGATTTAACAGGTGCAAAGGAAGTGGGATTTGATGCTGCAGTGGAATTAATGGTAAATTATATTAAATGGAAGGAAGGAGGGACCTTTAAATTTCTGCAAACCAAATTGTTGGTAAATGAAGGCGTGATGTTATCCAATGTAGGAACAAGATGGGTAGAAAACGCCAATGAAGACAAAGAAGAAACTGGTAGTGGAGACAGTTACATACAAGACAAAGAGCAAGTCGATATGTCGATATAAAAAAAAACAGCCCATCAAAAAACTGTCTGGAAAGAAGAGTGGCGTTGGTCGGAAGATAATGTGAATAACGTGCACACATGAATAAGTGGAAAGATGTTTATTAGAAGATAAAGACAACAATAGGAAAGCTGAAGATAGTTTTCAGTCCTTAGTAGAAATAAGGATACGTAATAAATGGAGAGAAGCACTGGTTGACCGTGGCTGTCTCTGAGACAACCTTTTTCAACACTTGGTGAGGAATATTCAGATTTTAACGCTGCCAATGATGAAGGTCAGAATCGAGAGTGCCACAGGAATGTTAACAAATTCTGTTACGAAATCAACATATACAACTACCAAATTAGCAAATTTTGAGATGGACCAAGAGTTGTTAGCGGTATCGAAGCTGATTGTTGATGTTGTCATAGGAATGGATATGCTGTGTAAATACGGGGCTAAGACAGACTGCAAACGGAGATGTGTAGAGCTCACTAAGGATAATCAGACAAAAAGTATATCATTTCAGGGAACTGAGTTAAGAGAAAGAGCACTAGTACGTTGGTTAAAACTTAAGGAGTATAAATAGACTGTCACAGAGAGGGATAAGAGAATTACAACAATTAGGATACCTCTGCCAACAAGACAGTAGAAGAGAAAATATTGGGAAAAGTTAATCAAGCAATAAACATCACTATGGATCAGCACAATGCTCTTAGGGAGTTGCTACTAACGTACAACCAAGTCTTTTCGGATAGTCCACGAGTTATGTATAATTATGAATATGAAGGCTTCATCACCCTTTTGCTGTAAAGCCTTATTCCATAACACTTGCTAAAAAAGCTGCCATGTAAAAAGTACTTAGAAACATGGAAGAATAGGGATGACTGAATGAGCTAATTTACGTCAGCAATTCAGTGGTAATAGTAAGCAAATAGAATTGCTCTTGTACACGTGATTCTAGATGCCAAACACATTAATAAGATATGAATTTTCGGGTTTTGGCGGCGAAAAGACTGTTCCATTAAGTTTCGGGTGTGCAGCCGCAAGAATTCTCCTTCTTCTTCTAATATTTCGGCTGTATAACATTCAGCCGTCTTCAGAGTGAGCCGCAAGACTGCCGCTCCAGTACTCGCTTCGTCCCTTTATACTCGTGTACCGCGCAACGGCGCATACGGCCACAAATGCAAATGCTCCAGAGACGTTGGTTGGCGGCAGAGACGTGCACAATGCGCGAATTACATCTATGACTCCGCAGTCGATCTGTGTTTGCATGTCGATATATCATTGTGAACTACACTGTGACGGCGTCTTTGTGAGTATATTACAGCAAGTGCCGGATTCCATGATTTATCAAGGTTGGAACCACTATCTCTACTAATTAAATTCGACGTCAAGTGAATTTCAATTGCCTCCTTGACTATCGAGTCCAAAAAAGATGATGTTGTTGCCAAAATTTCGACGTTGTCATACAACATACTGTGACCAGTGTCAATACAGTGTTCTGCCACTGCCGACTGTAACGTTCCATGGCAAACTCACGCTATTAATAAACAAGAGTTTATTTGTACCATATACGCCGCTCTGAGCAAGTTGTATATACCGTAATTATTGAACAAAAAATATTATTGAATTTTGTGTAAAAGACATTTGTTATTATCGTAATATTTTTTGTAGTAATATTCTCTCTGTATTTAGGATAGTAATTTTTCTATATTTATTATGTGATTGTGAAATGTGTCAGTATCTGCGATAACAGAGATGTGAAATTTAGCCAGAGGAGAATAATATTGTCAAATTACAAAGAAATGTTAATAGTCAGCAGTAGTATAAAAGAACCGTGTACAGCGTATTCTTTGGTCTTCTCTGTATAGAGCTGAATGCGAGAGGAAGCTGTGTCGAAGCGATTTATCAGTGGGTAGACTTCTTTTGTCTCTGTCTAGATTTAGCCGCCATTAGAGGAGGCGTTACAAATTAATGTGAGTTCAATTATTGTTTGATCTAAATATACCAGAATTTATCAAAAGTGTATATTATTAATGTAAATTAGCTTGCCCATGTCATCTATAAAATTTCTTTAAAGAATTTTCAGCATTTTTAGCGGTGTTGCTGGGCTGTGCCGCGACCGATCGATTTGCAGCGGCGGCACATTTAAAAAATTGTTCCGCTAAAGGAAAAATCAACCAAACCCGTAAATCGGGAACAGACAGATAAAAATTAACAGTGAATTAAGAAATTGTTCTTCTTTTACAGTGATCCTGAGACTGATGAATTTTAAACTAATTATACGTTTGTGCATCCGTAGGCGGATAATTAATGTTAGTTAACATTGAAATTTAACAACTTTGGTTCTTTCAAATAACTTAAATGTATAGCGAAGTAGGTTTGATCAGTGATAATTAAATGTCGGCTTGGCAATAATTAACCATTTTCTGCTAATAGAAATAATCTTGTGTTCCATAGCTAACGCCGGGATAGAATTCAGTAAATATTTGACAAAAAAAAACCACTGCATTTAGAAAATGTGTGCCAATGCCGAATTATGTAAAGGATTTAATTCTCAACCATATATTCTTAATCAGTTAATATGAGTTCACGTAATTCTTAAATGTACGTAATTCTTTTGAAAGTGAAATTTTTTTTATTACCACACGTAAATAAGAGAGAGGTTCTACAACAAAGTTCGTACTTACAGAAGACAGTTAAAGAGAGGCAAATTAATTAACTAAAAGCAATAATTATTATACTATCTTTAACGAAAATAAAAGCTATTTCGTTAAACGACTTGTTAGGTTGTAAAAGTCATGTGTACCTCCGGTGTTCTGTACATCTTTCTTGGACAGTACGGGTTGTTTGTCCAATGTCAGAAAGGCCACATTCACATGGGTTTTTGTAAACTCCAGATTTTCGGAACAGCAAATAATCTTTGAAGGAGCCCACAAGTGCAGCTGTCTTGGGTGGAGGACGAAAAATCACTTTTACTCTGTTTTTGCTGAGAATCCGTCCTATTTTTGGTGAGAGACTACCCACATATGGCAGAAAGGGACGAAGCGAGTACTGGAGCGGCAGTCTTGGGGCTCACTCTGAAGATGGCTGAACGTTATACGGCCGAAATAATAGAAGAAGAAGGAGAATTCTTGCTGCTGCACACCCGAAACTTATGGAACACATTAATAAGTTCACTGAGATAGATACAGACAGACTGCAAAACATGTCACAGATTTTACAATAATTCACAGGAGTGAGGCACTTATCAGGCTGCCGTCTAATGTGTGTGTGTTGGCAGGTATAATTGACAGAAGATAGTACACTACTGGCCATTAAAATTGCTACATCACGAAGATGACGTGTTACAGACGCGAAATTTAACCGACAGGAAGAAGATGCTGTGATATGCAAATGATTAGCGTTTCAGAGCATTCACACAAGGTTGGCGCCTGTGGCTACACCTACAACGCGCTGACATGAGGAAACTTTCCAACCGATTTCTCATACACAAACAGTAGTTGACTGGCGTTGCCTGGTGAAACGTTGTTGTGATGCCTCGTGTAAGGAAGAGAAATGCGTACCATCACGTTTCCGACTTTGGTAAAGGTCCGACTGTAGCCTATCGCGATTGCGGTTTATCGTATCGCGACATTGCTGCTCGCGTTGTTCAAGATAAAATGACTGTTAGCAGAATATGGAATCGGTGGGTTCGGGAGGGTAATACGGAACGCCGTGCTGAATCCCAAAGGCCTCGTATCACTAGCAGTCGACATGACAGGCATCTTACCCGCATGGCTGTAACGGATCGTGCAGCCACGTCTCGATCCCTGAGTCAACAGATGGGGATGTTTGCAAGACAACAACCATCTGCACGAACAGTTAGACCACGTTTGCAGCAGCATGGACAATCAGCTCGGAGACCATTGCTGCGGTTACCCTTGACGCTGCACCGCAGACGAGAGCCTGCGATGGTGTACTCAAGAACGAACCTGGGTGCACGAATGGCAAAACGTCATTTTTTCGGATGAATCCAGGTTCTGTTTAGAGCATCATGATGGTCGCATCCGTGTTTGGCGACATCGCGGTGAACGCACATTGGAAGCGTGTATTCGTCATCGCCATACTGGTGTATCACCCGGCGTGATGGTATGGGGTGCCATTGGTTACACGTCTTGGTCGCCTCTTGTTCGCATTGACGGCACTTTGAACAGTGGACGTTACATTTCATATGTGTTACGACCCGTGGCTCTACCCTTCATTCGATCCCTGCGAAATTCTACATTTCAGCACGATAATGCACGGCCGCATGTTGCTGGTCCTGCACGGGTCTTTCTGGATACAGGAAATGTTCGACTGCTGCCCTGGCCAGCACATTCTCCAGATCTCTCACCAACTGAAAACGTCTGGTCAATGGTGGATGAGCAACTGGCTCGTCACAATTCGCCAGTCACTACTCTTGATGAACTGTGGTATCGTGTTGAAGCTGCATGGGCGGCTTGCCGAAATTCCCACACTATCATCTGTCGATCTGCAGAGCTCGATGAAGGCATCGCGGCCGTTCCTGAGCTCGTGGAACGGTCGAATCTGTAGTTGTTTCCAGATCTCTCCCACACAACGGCCTCCCAGAAACTTGGATTACAGAAGTACGCCACTACTCCCAGCCGAGGATTCACGTTTGAAAGCAGAATGACATGAGCTACACGCAGCTCCGATTTTTTTTTTTTTTTGTGTCTGACCTACTTTGAAAGACTTTGTAGTCGATTTACTTACTACTATCGCTGTTGGAAACCAGGTGATAACCACTCAGTATTCTAGAGACGATCAGGTAATGAAAATTTAGAATAAGTAAAACAGTATCAAAAGAAGTTGTGTGGTGGAGCAGCACACGCAATTCACGCTTTCTAGATAATCGTTACTGCATAGAATAATTCTTTTGTCTGCGGCGTCTTCAGTATCCGTCTTCTGGAAATTTTGTTTGCAGTATATTGTGCAATCTTTTCGTTATGAGTTGGTGCTTGGTTTCCCGATGTTCTTTTGTTTAGTGCATTCGCCTTCTCTTAACCCTGAGAAACCACATACCGAAACTGAGGCACTGCCGGCTGTTCGTAAGCAGTGCTCGATGAAGTTATTTCGCTTTTTATTCGTTGCCTTTAATATTCTTCTCATCAGTGGTGAGTGCTGCCTGCAGAAAGCGTTTATCTTGCGAATTCACGTGAAAGTTTGTGTTCCCTGTGAGGTCCACTACTTGGGATTAACTTGAATGCTCCAGACAGGTGGCTCGTTGGTCTAGGGGCCAGTCTGCCGCCGGCAGTGCTGCGAGGCGGTCACGCGCCAGAGCGCTGCGGGCGAGGCGCGCACGGTGTGTTTGTGTTTACTTCGGCCGCTGTAAGTGCCGTTTTCCTTCTAGACCACCATGGCGCACAACTATCGGAAGAAGACATTACGTTTCAACTTTTGTTCCTACTTCGCCCGACCCAAGGCCCTGGAGGTAGAACGATTTATACGCGATGAAGTTAAAATACCACCAACGGATCTAATTGGTATCCACTTGTCCATAGTTAGCAGTACCGTCACACCCACGATGACCGCCCTACCGGTCACTTACGCAGCGGCTCTTGCCACGTCTACAGTTTCGTCCAGTCCGTCGCCCGGTCATTCCGATCGGCACGTCCCACCGTCCCAGTCACCAACGGACGGTACAGACGTCCCACCTGACAACATTGCCGCCGAACAGGCTCCCGCACCGGACGCTGAGGAGACCAGTACATCTTCACAACACCTGTTTGACAATTTCATTGTACCCGCCGACGCCTTCGAACCAGGTCGACGCTCCTCCTTGCCGTCGTCCGACACTGATGAACACGTGCGCAAACAACGCTCGCCACGTAGGCGCAAACGCCGTCGCCGTTCACCCACGGGCTCTCAGAGCGTTGCCACCCGCGACGACGAAGACGACACCCAAGCAGCCGACATTTCCACGCAGAGGTCGGCGGACAACTTTCACGATGAACAAGACGTTTCGCAGGACGGGACCACTATGGAGGTCGCCACGCACAATGTAACGATCGGTGCGCCGGTTGAGACGCCTGTCTCCCCGCCGACAACTCCAGATCTCTCTCACCACGACGCAATTCCCATGTACATTGGACAGACCCACGGCACAGGAGCATGGGCGGACGACATTGAGGAAGGTACGCCCCCTCCTCCGGATGAGTTACCTCCGCCGGACGAGGCTACCTGTTAACATCAAAAGCGAGGCATTGCAGCTGATGGGACGGGACTTCCTGTCGGTGCACTCCTCTTACTTCCCTTGGTGATGGTAGATGCGCGTCCACCACCACTGAAACAAACATACCGGTTTGCCACACTGAACATCAACATGATCGGCACTGCACCCAAGCTGCAACTCCTATGTGACATGCTTCGGGCCTCTGACGTCGACGTCGCCCTTCTTCAGGAAGTACGCGTTGCCACACTACCACCAGTCTACGGCTACGACTCATACACGTCCACATGTGATCAATCAGGGCGTGGAGTGGCTTTCTACATACGCGAAGGAATCCCACTCACGGACACGACAATCCTTCCCTGTGGAAGAGGCATGGCTGTTACCATCTTCGACACGCGCGTCATCAATATCTACGCTCCGTCTGGCTCCACGAACCGTCGGCAGCGGTCCACTTTCTTCGGACATGACGCGGCGCCCCTGTTTTCTGGACGCTATGATCGCCTTATCATGGGAGGCGATTTCAACTGTGTCCTCCATCCACAGGACCAAGTACCTGGTTATTCGCCATGCCCGGCGCTGCTCACCTTAATCGAAGATTTTCATCTAGTGGACGTTTGGGAGAAAATTCATGGCAATACCCCCGGTTTTACCCATTATACAGCACATTCTGCGAGCAGACTGGACCGGTTTTATGTCTCTGCTCACCTCGGCAATGAAGCCGCCCAAGATGAACGATGGCCCCTTGCATTTTCGGACCATTGCGCCGTCATTTGCTCCCTGGCTCTGCCACCTCAGTCAGTGTGGCGCAGCAGAGGTTACTGGAAGCTTAATACCTCCCTCCTTAATGATCCCCACTGCCGACAATGTATTGCCACTACATGGGCGTCTTGCGAAAGACGCCTTCCGCAGTACACATCCACGTTCCATTGGTGGCTCAAATGTGCCAAACCTGCGATCAGAAAGGCCTTCATACAGTGTGGCAAGGAAGCAGCAGCATGGCATCGAGACACCACAAATTTTCACTACGCCGTCCTCCGTGAGCTCGATGCGCTCCCTCCATCACCTGACACCCACAGGGAACGACAACGTACTAAAGCTCGTCTCCTCTCTCTTCAACGTGCACGAGCGCATGGTGTCGTGGTGCGTTCCCGACGACAAGACCTCCTCCACGACGAAACCCCATCCACAATCCATGCCGCATCCGACCATAGTCGTCGACGTCGGCTTTTCGTCCCCAACATCACGACCTCCGATGGTGTTCACCACACAACACAGGCGGCGGTCGTGTCCGCCTTTGCTGAACATTATCGCCAATTTTATGATGATGAACCGATGGCGACGCCCGTTCCTGATGATCTCCGTCCTTCCCCTGATCGGACCCTCACCGTAGCGGAGTCAACGTCCATGATGTCTGCAATCACCGCAGAAGAGGTGGTAGATGCGATCAACAAAGGGGCCCAGAACAAATCACCCGGACCAGATGGTCTCCCAGTGGAGTTTTACCGGGCGTTCACCACGTTAATGCTTCCTCGCTGGACGGAAATGATTCAGGAACTCTTTACTCCGTCCTTCCCAATTCCACCTGAATTCGTCACTGGTATTCTTCTACCTGTGCCTAAACCGAAGGGAGGTTCTCATGTCTCTGCATATCGCCCCCTTACACTACTGAATGCAGACTATAAAATCTATGCACGCCTCTTAGCAGCGCGCATACGCACCGTCTTACCTACGGTCCTTTCACCTGAGCAGACTGCACGTGGTTGTGGGGCCACCTTACAAACAGCCCTAGGAGAATGCCGTGACCTCATTGCACTGGCGTCGGTTTGTCGCCTTCGTGCAGCACTGGTATCAGTCGATTTCACGAGTGCCTTTGATCGCGTTCGACACCCATTCCTCCTCATGGTGGCGACACGTATGGGGTTCCCATTGCTTTTTGTCGATGCCATTCGCCGGTTACTCCTTCCCGCGGTCTCGATGGTACAAGTCAATGGGAGGCTTGTAGGACCGATTCCTATACGCCGCTCTGTGCGTCAAGGATGCCCTATGTCTACTTTACTATATGCCATTGCACTTGAGCCCCTCATCACTGGACTTACCTCTAGACTGCAGGGCCTCACTTTGCGTGACCACACCTTTCACTGTAGGGCTTATGCGGACGATCTCCTCTTTCTCACCTGCTCCTCCACGGAACTCAATGACGCCATCGAATGGATCCACCAGTATGGACGTCTTTCTGGTAGCATTCTTAATGTCCGTAAATCGACTATGATGCACATTGGGCGCGGCCTCCCGGCTATGGTGCCGACCCCACTCCCAGTCAGTGCCACCCTTCGTTACTTGGGTATCGAATTTACGAGCTCCACACACCGCACAGTGGCCCTGGCTTACCGGCGGCTTTTGCAGTCGATTCGGCACCATGTCCGCGGTCAAGTGCACCGTAACTTAAACCAACTCCAACGTGGGTCCTATGTCAGCATTTATGTCGCCCATAAACTGGTACACGTCGCCCAGATCCTCCCAATGCCGTTACTCCTTGGCCACCGCATCCAATCAGCATTTGGATATTTCGTGTCAGCGGGGGCACTTTTCAAAGTCCGCTACAACACTCTAACACTGCCTCCTGCAAAAGGTGACCTCGGACTCATCAACGTGCGGGCACGCTCTTCTGCACTCTTTGTCCACACTCTGTTGCGGCACTGGCAGGGGCCGGTCCCGTCTTTAACACGCAGTCTCTTAGATATCCTCCGACCAGCTTCTCTCGATCCACCGATCAATGTGGCACCTATTTCTCCATTATTGTACTACGTCGCCAATTATTTCATAGAACTCAGCTACGTTCGGGCCGATCTTCCAGTCACCCGTCCTCCCCGTACAAAAGATTATTATCGTTTGTTTATGCTGTCCAACCCTTGCGACCCCATGGTGCTACAGCATCCTGACATTAACTGGCGCACGGTTTGGGGGTGTGTGCATGCACCCTTTTTACCGTCGTCTGTGTCTGCACTCTGGTATGTTTTAGTCTATGGAAAATTCCCGACTAATAGTCGACTTTATCGCATAGGACTGGCCACCTCCCCACTCTGCCCTGACTGTCAGCTCGAAGACACCGACGAGCACCGTCTTACGTGCCCCCTGAAACAAAACGTATGGCTCCTCATCCAACGAATCGTGGGCTTTTACCTCCGTGCCCCGCCAACGACGGTAACCCCGGATTTCCTGTTGTTGCCCCAGACATTTCACTACCCTCTTGCTAAGCACCATACCCTAATCTGGTTTCGAGGACAGGCTTTAGAATATCTCTTTCGGAGTGGTCCGCATACAGTTCTTGACTTCTGGTACAAAGTTGTGACCGCGCATAGCACCCTCACCCGAAAACCATCTTACGGTTATCTCCGCAGCGTCTTCCTTGACCCCCCTCAAAGTTGGGGTGTACCATGCCTACCTGTCACATGATGCAACACCCTTATCCACGTTCTCATGCATCGACCAAAGACAAACACAATTTTTTTTTTTTTAAAAAAAAAGGAAGAAGACAGAATATGTTATATTTTGTTGTATTTAATGTTTTTCCTTTTTAATATTTTTTTTGTTTAACTAACAGTCATTTGTATATTTTTAAATGGTACCTTGAAGAACTCTTGCATAGTTAATATATATGTACTTTTAGTTTGTTCAATACAAATTTTTAAACAAAAACAAAAACAAAAAAAAGAGGAAAACAGGATATGTTCTAATTTGTTGTATTTCATGTTATTCTAATAATTTGTTTACCTAACACTCATTTGTATATGTTTAACTGGTACCTTGAAGAACTTTTGCTTTGTGTATATGTATATGTACTCTCCGTTTGTTCAATAATAAAGAATACAAAAAAAAAAAAAGGGTATGATTCCTGCTTTGGGTGCAGGAGGTCCCGGGTTCAAATCCCGGACGAGCCCTGCCATTTTGACCGTGCTGAAGAGTAGGTGGAACTCAGCCCCGGTTGCAGCTCCTCAATGAAGACTAGACGCCTGTTATAGCACGAGGATATAACAAGAATGCGGCACCAGTAAAGTACGTAGGTGGAATTCGGTAGAAACGCAGACGGTAATTTTGCATGCAACGGAAAACAAGGTTGTCTTTGCGTTATATGTGCACCGTGAGTGGAGATTCAGCTTAATTGTGCGACAGTCTACCCTCATCTTACTAGCGACGGCAACAACCAAGGGGTGGCATGTAAGATTGAGCGTTGCTAAGAGTTTCTCATTATTAGTTAGCATCACACTTTGACAGAGCTGTGACAAGGCGAGTAGGGTGAGCTCAGGAAAGCCAGTAGCAAGCGCACTTGAAGGAGCCCTGAAGAACCGGATTATAAATTTTGCCAGCCATAATGGAGCTAGGGGCGTTCTCAGTTACCAAATACCGGTGCAATAAGAGAGCAACAGTATTTGACAGTAAAATGACGCCCTATCCGTCTAGCATACATCTACATCTACATCTACATCTATACTCCGCGAGCCACCTTACGGTGTGTGGCGGAGGGTACTTATTGTACCACTATCTGATCCCCCCTTCCCTGTTCCATTCACGAATTGTGCGTGGGAAGAACGACTGCTTGTAAGTCTCCGTATTTGCTCTAATTTCTCGGATCTTTTCGTTGTGATCATTACGCGAGATATATGTGGGCGGTAGTAATATGTTGCCCATCTCTTCCCGGAATGTGCTCTCTCGTAATTTCGATAATAAACCTCTCCGTATTGCGTAACGGCTTTCTTGAAGTGTCCGCCATTGGAGCTTGTTCAGCATCTCCGTAACGCTCTCGCGCTGACTAAATGTCCCCATGACGAATCGCGCTGCTTTTCGCTGGATCATGTCTATCTCTTCTATTAATCCAACCTGGTAAGGGTCCCATACTGATGAGCAATACTCAAGAATCGGACGAACAAGCGTTTTGTAAGCTACTTCTTTCGTCGATGAGTCACATTTTCTTAGAATTCTTCCTATGAATCTCAACCTGGCGCCTGCTTTTCCCACTATTTGTTTTATGTGATCATTCCACTTCAGATCGCTCCGGATAGTAACTCCTAAGTATTTTACGGTCGTTACCGCTTCCAATGATTTACCACCTATGGCATAATCGTACTGGAATGGATTTCTGCCCCTATGTATGCGCATTATATTACATTTATCTACGTTTAGGGAAAGCTGCCAGCTGTCGCACCATGCATTAATCCTCTGCAGGTCCTCCTGGAGTACGTACGAGTCTTCTGATGTTGCTACTTTCTTGTAGACAACCGTGTCATCTGCAAATAGCCTCACGGAGCTACCGATGTTGTCAACTAAGTCATTTACGTATATTGTAAACAATAAAGGTCCTATCACGCTTCCCTGCGGTACTCCCGAAATTACCTCTACATCTGCAGATTTTGAACCGTTAAGAATGACATGTTGTTTTCTTTCTTCTAGGAAATCCTGAATCCAATCACAAACCTGGTCCGATATTCCGTAAGCTCGTATTTTTTTCACTAAACGTAAGTGCGGAACCGTATCAAATGCCTTCCTGAAGTCCAGGAATACGGCATCAATCTGCTCGCCAGTGTCTACGGCACTGTGAATTTCTTGGGCAAATAGGGCGAGCTGAGTTTCACATGATCTCTGTTTGCGGAATCCATGTTGGTTATGATGAAGGAGATTTGTATTATCTAAGAACGTCATAATACGAGAACACAAAACATGTTCCATTATTCTACAACAGATTGACGTAAGCGAAATAGGCCTATAATTATTCGCATCTGATTTATGACCCTTCTTGAAAATGGGAACGACCTGCGCTTTCTTCCAGTCGCTAGGTACTTTACGTTCTTCCAGCGATCTACGATAAATTGCTGATAGAAAGGGGGCAAGTTCTTTAGCATACTCACTGTAGAATCTTAAGGGTATCTCGTCTGGTCCGGATGCTTTTCCGCTACTAAGTGATAGCAGTTGTTTTTCAATTCCGATATCGTTTATTTCAATATTTTCCATTTTGGCGTCCGTGCGACGGCTGAAGTCAGGGACCGTGTTACGATTTTCCGCAGTGAAACAGTTTCGGAACACTGAATTCAGTATTTCTGCCTTTCTTCGGTCGTCCTCTGTTTCGGTGCCATCGTGGTCAACGAGTGACTGAATAGGGGATTTAGATCCGCTTACCGATTTTACATATGACCAAAACTTTTTAGGGTTCTTGTTTAGATTGTTTGCCAATGTTTTATGATCGAATTCGTTGAATGCTTCTCTCATTGCTCTCTTTACGCTCTTTTTCGCTTCGTTCAGCTTTTCCTTATCAGCTATGATTCGACTACTCTTAAACCTATGATGAAGCTTTCTTTGTTTCCGTAGTATCTTTCGTACATGATTGTTATACCACGGTGGATCTTTCCCCTCGCTTTGGACCTTAGTCGGTACGAAGTTATCTAAGGCGTACTGGACAATGTTTCTGAATTTTTTCCATTTTTGTTCCACATCCTCTTCCTCAGAAATGAACGTTTGATGGTGGTCACTCAGATATTCTGCGATTTGTGCCCTATCACTCTTGTTAAGCAAATATATTTTCCTTCCTTTCTTGGCATTTCTTATTACACTTGTAGTCATTGATGCAACCACTGACTTATGATCACTGATACCCTCTTCTACATTCACGGAGTCGAAAAGTACCGGTCTATTTGTTGCTATGAGGTCTAAAACGTTAGCTTCACGAGTTGGTTTTCTAACTATCTGCTCGAAGTAATTCTCGGACAAGGCAGTCAGGATAATGTCACAAGAGTCTCTGTCCCTGGCTCCAGTTCTGATTGTGTGACTATCCCATTCTATACCTGGTAGATTGAAGTCTCCCCCTATTACAATAGTATGATCACGAAACTTCTTCACGACGTTCTGCAGGTTCTCTCTGAGGCGCTCAACTACTACGGTTGCTGATGCAGGTGGTCTATAGAAGCATCCGACTATCATATCTGACCCACCTTTGATACTTAACTTAACCCAGATTATTTCACATTCGCATTCGCTAATAACTTCACTGGATATTATTGAATTCTTTACTGCTATAAATACTCCTCCACCATTGGCGTTTATCCTATCCTTGCGGTATATATTCCATTCTGTGTCTAGGATTTCGTTACTGTTCACTTCCGGTTTTAACCAACTTTCCGTTCCTAATACTATATGCGCACTATTTCCTTCAATAAGAGATACTAATTCAGGAACCTTGCCCTGGATACTCCTGCAGTTTACCAATATTACGTTGACTTTTCCTGTTTTTGGTCTCTGAGGACGGACGTTCTTTATCAACGATGATAATGTCCTCTCTGGTAAGCCGTCAGGTATTTTATCGTTTCGCCCAAGGGGGGGTCCCTCTAACCTAAAAAACCCCCGTGTGCACGCCACACGTACTCTGCTACCCTAGTAGCTGCTTCCGGTGTGTAGTGCACGCCTGACCTGTCTAGGGGGGCCCTACAGTTCTCCACCCAATAACGGAGGTCGATGAATTTGCAACCATTATAGTCGCAGAGTCGTCTGAGCCTCTGGTTTAGACCCTCCACAAGGCTCCAAACCAGAGGACCGCGATCGACTCTGGGCACTATGCTGCAGATATTAAGCTCAGCTTGCACTCCGCGTGCGATGCTGGTTGTCTTCACCAAATCAGCCAGCCGCCGGAAGGAACCAAGGATGGCCTCAGAACCCAAGCGGCAGGCGTCATTCGTTCCGACATGTGCTACTATCTGCAGCCGGTCACACCCAGTGCGTTCAATAGCTGCCGGAAGGGCCTCCTCCACATTACGGACGAGACCCCCCGGCAAGCACACCGAGTGCACACTGGCATTCTTCCCCGACCTACCCGCTATTTTCCTAAGGGGCTCCATAACCCGCCTAACGTTGGAGCTCCCTATAACTAATAGGCCCGCCCTCTGTGACTGTCGGGACCTTGCCGGAGAATCGGCCACTGGCCCAACAGGCGAGGCATCCTGTGGTGGCTCGGAAACGATGTCATCACCACTAGGAAGCACCCCGTACCTGTTGGAAAGGGGTAAGGCAGCTGCCACGCGGCCAGATCCCACCTTCGCCTTTCGGCCAGGCACGCGCGAGCCCACCACTGTCCGCCATTCACCCTGGAGTGATGGCTGACCGGTAAGATGCTCACTGCCGGAAGACGCAGCGACATCAGGGGTTCCATGCGATTCCAAGGCCACCGAAGTAGGCATAGGTCTCACCACAGTTGCCCCAACGCCACTACGAGCCGACGCCTGCGCCTCGAGCTCGATGAGCCTAACAGACAAAGCCTCCACCTGCCCCCGAAGAGTGGCCAATTCTCCTTGCGTCCGCTCACAACAACCACAGTCCCTACACATGACTATGTTTACCCTACAAGCGAACGGTGTACTCGCCTTATTAGCAGCAGGAAATCGAAGTGCTCTCTCACTGACGGTCTAACCGACACTGAGCTGTTCTAACCAAACAAACAAAAGCCTGTACGATACGAGGGTCGATAGCAACGGCGATACTGTACACTACACTGTTATTAAAATAAACGGTTGTGTCTAGTAGGCACTCAAACACGCAAGAAATTACAAAAATAAAATAGTAACTACCCAGATAACTGAAAATAAGTTGTACCTGTTTGAAGCTCGTAAAAATGTGTAACAAGCGAACGGTGTACTCGCCTTATTAGCAGCAGGAAATCGAAGTGCTCTCTCACTGACGGTCTAACCGACACTGCATACGCATACGCGGACGTGAGGTCATCTCGGAAATGAAATCCGAAATATAGATTAAAATTGTTGTGTTCCCGCCCGGGATCGAACAGGGGACCTTTTGCGTGTAAAGCAGACGTGATAACCGCTACACCACGGAAACGACGGATCTTTGCATTTACCACCCGGAGACTCGTAATAGCAACAGTTTGTCTTCTGTGTTAGCAAGGGCATCGGCTGCGAGCTCCCTCCGATTCGTGAAGTTCCTGTAGTAAAAGACGTCGATGAAAACAATCCAACCGCGACAGACAGGGAGAATGCTGGCTGAGCTGCAGCCCTACATGGTGAGACCATCAAAGGTGGCGTCATTCACATGCAGTGCGTTTTCGGAACGAATAGGCTCGTTGGTCTAGGGGTATGATTCCTGCTTCGGGTGCAGGAGGTTCCGGGTCCGTCAGTTCCGCTTGAGACGCGCTGGAGTGAGGAAGTGTCGCGAGCTCCGAGTCCCTAGCGGTGTTTACGTTTTGCTGTTTGTCTCTCATCGCGTGTTGTGTTCCCGTTCCGTGTTTCAATTTCGTGTTGTGTCGTTTGTCGGTTGTGTTTTGTCAAGTATAACTGCTATTAGCCCTTGCCGGGTTAATTAGCGACATGTCACGTTTATTTCCACGGAAGAATACAATCAAGTTTCAGTTTGACAAGTCCACCAGGTCCGTTCAACCAAGCTCCCTTGAAGTGCACGACTGGATTGTGGATGTTGTTGGAATTACATCGGAGCAAGTTCATACTGCTTATTACGATCTGGAGCAGTATTGTTTCTTCGTCAAACTGCTGGACCCTCTTGTGATGGAGCGTTTACTGGCAAACCATGGTGGTACGATCGACTTTCTTCACCGTGATGGAACAGTGAGTACTGTTACAATTTCCACTGCTGATCTCGAGTACAAAAATGTGAGAGTGTTTAACTTGCCACCCGAAGTAGAGAATTGCTATCTGCGAGAGGTCTTATCTGCATATGGCGAGGTTAGGACTATTAGGAATGAGTTGTGGTCTCGTGAACACCGGTTGCAATGCTGCAGTGGAGTGAGATCTGTAGAGATGCATGTTAAAGTCAGCATTCCGTCACATATTATGGTTTGTGGGTACAAGGTACTAGCCACCTATGCCGGTCAGACGCCCACCTGTCATATTTGTAATGAGAGTGGGCATCTGCGTCAGGATTGTCCGCGTCGCGTATTTGTCCTGAAAAACACTCTGCAGAGGAGGCAGCGGCTGACGTTCAGTGACGTTCTGATGAATGGTAAAGTTGAACAGCCTGCTGCTACTACACCTGCCGCAATTAGTACCGAACCTATCACGCTCGATGGCAATCAACTTACGGCGTCTTCTGTCGCCGCGCACTCTGACACGGCTGCTGGTGAACGGAACAATTCCAGTCAAAAGAGACCTCATGACTCAGTTGGTGACTCCTCAGATGAGGAAGAATCTAACCAAGCGCATCCTGTTCAAAAGCAAAAATCCTGTTCTGGTGACGGCGGGTCAGAAGTGAACGTTATGGAGGTAGAATCCACGTCTCAGGGCGGGAATGTTAAGGTATCTGCAGTAGCTGTTGCGATGCCTGCAACTGCTACTGTCCAGGTTGGGACAGAAAGCTCTCCCAAAAATACAGCAGAGGCCGAGGGGCAGGAACGTGAATCTTCTTTTCCCGTTACTGAGCGGCCTGATGTGGCGACTGCCAGTGACGTGACAGTTTCCAATATCGAAGAACGGCAACTTATGGCACAGGATTTGCCAGATCCCCCACGTGATAGTCACAGTAGGCAACAAGTTTCGCAGCATAAAGGTGTTTCTCAAACTCATGTCATGACTCAAGATCCTCAACGACGCCGGTTGAATCCTCCGCCGAACGTAACTCACGGTCGAAGTCAGATGAGGCGCGAAGCGGCTAAATTAGAAAGAAAATCACCTGAGGGCAAAGTAGCACCCCCCCCAGGGGCACTTCGAGAACGCCGACGCCGATTGTCTTGCAGGTCCGCCCACAACTTCTATAGTTGCCACCGATGCACAAACTTAGCAGCATTACTACCTGATTTGAGCCTACATGATTATGTGCACTTCATTGGGTGTTCTTATACTCTCAGATATATAGTGTACGGTGCCCCACATACACGAATACAAGTGCGTGTCGCTAGTTTGACATAATGAGTCAAACTTATAACATTGTAACTCTCAATATCAACAGAACTACTTCGGACTTAAAAAAATTATCTTTGAAACAATTTATTTACGAATCGGAGGCGGACATAATTTTGTTGCAAGAAGTAATGTTTACTGATTTTCATATACCTGGTTTTAACGCTTTTTTCAACGTCTCATCAGACGATAGTACAGGAACTGCTATAATGAGTCGTGTCGGGATACCAGTAGTGATACTGGATAAACTTGAATCCGGAAGAGGCTTAAGTTGTCAAGTTTATGATGTCACGATTTTAAATGTTTATGTTCCATCGGGTACCACTAAAAAGTCAGAGAGGGCCAAATTCTTCAAGGAAGATGTGTATTTGCTTCGGAAGATTCCTATCAAGGTCATTGTTGGAGGTGATTTCAATTGTGTTGTCCATCGGAAAGACCAGACTCCACATTTTAATTATTCTCAGGAGCTTCATGAATTAATTAAAACTATGCGATACAAGGATGCCTGGGAAGTACTCTTCCCTACGTTAGTCAAATATACGTTTCTTACTTCGGCTTCATGTAGTCGCATTGATCGGATATATGTCTCTGAGAATATTAGCACTCACGTACTCAATGCGGACGTCATCCCCACGTATTTTTCCGACCATTGTGCTCTCTCCGTTTCCATAACATTGGTCAAGCAGCCCACTCGCGCATACCGCAACCAATGGACCCTCAATATCGCGCATTTGAAAGATGACGATCTTGAAGATTGCGTTCTCGACACGTGGACGAAATGTTTAAGATCAATTCAGAATTACGGAACCAAAACCGAGTGGTGGGTCAATATTGCTAAGGTGAAGTTGAGACAAACATTAAAAAATTACAGTTTTCACAAAAGTATGGCAGAAAAAAGGACTATTGAATTCTACTACACGGTTTTACGAGAACTCCATGAACAGTCACATGGGTCAGACACTCACCTAGCACGGATCAAACGAGTAAAAGCCAAACTTTTAAGCATCACACGGAAGCGGTTAGACGGGTTGAAAATCAAATAAAAAGCAAAATCTCTCTTGGAGGATGAAACAACCTCAATGTACCATTTGATGAAACATCAGTCTAATCGGCGACGTACTTTTCTTGAGGATCTCAAACTAGAAGACGGTAGGGTACTCACAGACCAAGGTGACATTGTCCGTGCACTCCATCGGCATTACGAATTGCTCTACAACGAGGACCAGTCTGATAACTGTGATGGCTTTGAAGTCATCAACTCATTACGTAATTTAATCACCATAGATGACAATAATTCCTTGTTTGTTGACTTCACAGTCGACGAGGTGTTCGACCTGGTAAAGACATCTCTTCCAAATAAATCGGCGGGTCCCGACGGTATTCCTAAGGAGTTTTATCAACGGTATTGGCATGTCATTGGAACAGTGTTTACTGAGGTCAGCCGGCCGAAGTGGCCGTGCGGTTAAAGGCGCTGCAGTCTGGAACCGCAAGACCGCTACGGTCGCAGGTTCGAATCCTGCCTCGGGCATGGATGTTTGTGATGTCCTTAGGTTAGTTAGGTTTAACTAGTTCTAAGTTCTAGGGGACTAATAACCTCAGCAGTTGAGTCCCATAGTGCTCAGAGCCAGTACAGTACTGAGGTCATTAATGAACTCGTGAGAGGAGGTGCAATTCCATCAGAACTCAAAGAGGGCAAACTTGTCTTGATACCGAAAAGCGCGGGCCACAAGAAAATCGATAACTTTCGTCCTCTCATGCTCATGAATTATGACTATAAAACATTAGCAAGGGCGGTTAAAGAACGGATGACTCCCCTACTCCGGAAAGTTATCCATACCCATCAAGCCTGTTTTCCTGGACGGACAATACTGACTACCATCTCTGAATTTCGTGATTTGATTTCTGTTGCTGCAGTTACAAATATTAAATGCGCGATATTATTCCTAGACTTCTGCAAGGCCTTTGACCATGTCAGTCACCGATACGTGGCACTTGTTTTGCAGCAGCTGGGGTTTTCGGATCGTGCGGTGCGTATTATTCATCAACTGATGACTGGAATTACGGCGAAAATCATTGTAAATGGACAGTCGACGAATGTTATTCATGTTCGGAGGGGCGTTCCGCAGGGCAGCCCGCTGTCAATGTTGTTATATGTTCTCTCGTTGGAACCTTTTCTACGACAGATCAATGGACGATTGACTGGAGTGACTGTTTCTGGGGTCACCATATCCGCCAGAGCTTACGCCGATGACGTAGGAGTTGTCATACGACACGGCGGTGAAATAGCCATCCTAAAAGCAGAGATTGATAACTACAATAGAGCATCAGGTGCGAAGATTAACGCACAAAAGAGTAAGTTGTTGAATCTTCGAGGCTTCGAGAACGTACACGTCTCTTGGGCCACTCTGGTGGACCATCACAAGACGTTAGGCATAAGCTTCAACAAGTGCCCCATGAAGATGACAGCAACCAACTGGAGAGAGACAACCAACAAGATACGAGGAGCGCTGCGTGAACTTAGCTGGCGCTCTACGAATCTCCTGCAGACAATTCGAATCATAAACACGTATGTTTTCTCTAAAGCGTATTACATTGCACAGATCTTTCCAGTACCTAGAATGCAAGCCAAACTTATCATGAGACTGGCTAATAGACAAGTCTGGAAAGGGAATCTTTTTAAAGTGCGACTCGTCACCCTGACCCAATCGAGGGCAGCAGGGGGTTTAGAACTCACTAACATTGCGAGGAAAGCGAGAGCGTTGTACCTAAAAAGAACCTTATTTATGATTAATCTTGCCCACAGTAACGTCACTTCTCAACTATTCCAGGTAGTCCGGCCAGAATGCATGAAACCACCGATCAACGTGGGAAAACTAAACTATAAGTTAAAGCATATACGAGAATTTTACGTAGACATCAGCTACTTAGGTGATGACATTCTCCGCGCGACCAACATAACTTCCCAGAAACTATTAGAACACTGGGACACATCTGACATCCCCAGTAAAATCGAAGTACAATATCCGGCCATTTTATGGCACAATGTATGGACCAATATCAACCTCCCTATCCACTCCTCTGAGGTGACGTCCACGTGGTACAGAGTCGTCAATGACATAGTGGCCACGGAGCGAAAAACTCCAAAGGATTGGGCTTAGTGACACGTATTACTGTTGTCAATGTGGACTAGTCGACACTCTCCTCCATCGCTTTACGTGTGCCGGGCATCTGCGAAACTGGGATTGGACTAAGACCAAAGTTGGAATCCTCACCCGCCGTGGTGGACGAAATCACGCAACAGAGATGCTTTTACGCCCACAGGAAAAATACTACCCTGCAACCAAACACAACAGTGTGATGTGGCTCTTAGGCCATTTCGCAAACTATGTAATAAACGTAAAGGGACCAGACAACATAATAGACTACAAATTGTACATGGAAACGGCCTACTGGAGAACGAAAGCATTACGCCATTACAAAAGCCTCTTTGGGAACATGCTAGATATTGTTTTTGAGAAGACTGGTGTAGGGTAAGCGTCCATGACAAGTTACGAGTACTGCGCTTGGTCAGACAACGTGAAAAAAAAAAAGAAGAAAAAAAAAACGAAAAAAAACACGAAAAGAAAAAGTGACTTGGATACTTGGCTTTCACATAGGGAAAAAAAAAAAAAAGTGGCTAGGATACCTGGCTTTCACCCAATAGGAAAAAAAAAAAAAAAAAAAATGGAGTATTGCTTTTACTGTGAACGAAGTACATTTAATAAAAGACGTTAAATTGTGTTCAGGATGAATCATGTTTTTGCTGCATACCACGGACGATTGCGATCGGGGGAGAGTACCTGCTCGTCCAATGTTTTGGAGAGGCACTGTGAAAGAAAAAAAAAAAAAAAAAAAAAAAAAAAAAAAAAAAAAAAAAAAAAAAAAAAAAAAGGGTATGATTCCTGCTTCGGGTGCAGGAGGTCCCGGGTTCAAATCCCGGACGAGCCCTTGCGTTTTGTACAACGGTGTGGTAACAAATCGCATGGCGGCGGCTGTTTCGCGCATTTCCAGGCCTCCAAGTCAGCGCTCAAATCCGACAACCAGTTCTGAAACCGTTTCATGTTTCATTTGAGCCATGTGCACCCTGCTGATGGAACGTTTGAAGTTGATTTAAATGAACACAGTAGAGATCGTAGCAAGTGTCTTGCTGAGTGCGACGAAAACAGGTTTCCGCCCGCAATCGAGCCGGGGACCTTCTGCGTGTTCGGCACGGCGCCTGGGCTCGGCGGCAGCTGCTGCTCTTTCCTTCCTTACGAGATACCGTCGATTCGCGCAGTCGTTATTGCAAAAGATGTCACCAAAGGCAATCGCTTCGTTAGCGGCACTTTGCCTGGGCTCGGCGGCAGCTCTACATGGAGGCACCAGCAGCCCAGCCAGGCCGCCGCCGGCACCGGCGCGCCACAGCGCAAGGAGTCGGCGGCCGCCCTGCAATGCCCCTGTCGTTGCATATTCCACCCGCCTCATATCCTCTCCATGTCTGACTCACTACCCCAAATGACACTGCAGTCGACGTGCTTATTACTATCGCTTTTGGAAGAACCAAGGCCAGGATTCTAGTGTCGAACCGGTACTGCAAATTGGGATTAAGCAAAAATTTATTGTGTGGTCGAGCGACAGCCTCGGCTCGCTCTTCCTACATGATCGCTTCTTGTGCGGAATAATTCCTAGCTCGCCGATGGCTTCAGAGTTGGTCTTCTCGAAGTTTTGCTTTCGCACTGCATTCCGCAATCTTTTCGTTATGAGTTGTGTGCTTCGGTTACCCGACTTTCTTGTGTTTAGTGCGTTTGGCTTCTCTTAACCCTTAGCCACCGCTTGCCGAAATTTCCACACTATCATCTGTCGACCTGCAGAGCTCGATGAAGGCCTCGCGGCCGTTCCTGAGCTCGTGGAACGGTCGAATCTGTAGTTGTTTCCAGATCTCTCCCACACAACGGCCTCCCAGAAGCTTGGATTACAGAAGTACGCCACTACTCCCAGCCGGAGATTCACGATTGAAAGCAGAATGACATGAGCTACACGCAGCTCCGATTTTTTTTTTTTTTTTTTTGTTGTGTCTGACCTACTTTGAAAGACTTTGTAGTCGACTTACTTACTACTATCGCTGTTGGAAACCAGGTGATAACCGCACAGTATTTTAGAGACGATCAGGTAATGAAAATTTAGAATAAGTAAAACAGTATCAAAAGAAGTTGTGTGGTGGAGCAGCACATGCAATTCACGCTTCCTAGATAATCGTTACTGCATAGAATAATTCTTTTGTCTGCGGCGTCTTCAGTATCCGTCTTCTGGAAGTTTTGCTTGCAGTATATTGTGCAATCTTTTCGTTATGAGTTGGTGCTTGGTTTCCCGATGTTCTTTTGTTTAGTGCATTCGCCTTCTCTTAACCCTGAGAAACCACATACCGAAACTGAGGCACTGCCGGCTGTTCATAAGCAGTGCTCGATGAAGTTATTTCGCTTTTTATTCGTTGCCTTTAATATTCTTCTCATCAGTGGTGAGTGCTGCCTGCAGAAAGCGTTTATCTTGCGAATTCGCGTGAAAGTTTGTGTTCCCTGTGAGGCCCACTACTTGGGATTAACTTGACTGCTCCAGCCAGGTGGCTCGTTGGTCTAGGGGTATGATTCCTGCTTTGGGTGCAGGAGGCCCGGGTTCAAATCCCGGACGAGCCCTGCCATTTTGACCGTGCTGAAGAGTAGGTGGAACTCAGCCCCGGTTGCAGCTCCTCAATGAAGAGTTGACGCCTGTTATAGCACGTGGATATAACAAGAATGCGGCACCAGTAAAGTACGTAGGTGGAATTCGGTAGAAAGGCAGACGGTAATTTTGCATGCAACGGAAAACAAGGTTGTCTTTGCGGGATATGTGCACCGTGAGTGGAGATTCAGCTTAATTGTGCGACAGTCTACCCTCATCTTACTAGCGACGGCAACAACCAAGGGGTGGCATGTAAGATTGAGCGTGGCTAAGAGTTTCTCATTATTAGTTTGCATCACACTTTGACAGAGCTGTGACAAGGCGAGTAGGGTGAGCTCAGGAAAGCCAGTAGCAAGCGCACTTGAAGTAGCCCTGAAGAACCGGATTATAAATTTTGCCAGCCATAATGGAGCTAGGGGCGTTCTCAGTTACCAAATACCGGTGCAATAAGAGAGCAACAGTATTTGACAGTAAAATGACGCCCTATCCGTCTAGCATACAACATTGCTTGTCTCTGCATACGCGGACGTGAGGTCATCTCGGAAATGAAATCCGAAATGTAGATTAAAATTGTTGTGCTCCCGCCCGGCATCGAACCGGGGACCTTCTGCGTGTAAAGCAGGCGTGATAACCGCTACACCACGGAAACAACGGTCATTTTCATGTACCACCCGGAGACTCGTAATAGCAACAGTTTCTCTTCTGTGTTAGCAAGGGCATCGGCTACGAGCTCCCTCCGATTCGTGAAGTTCCTGTAGTAAAAGACGTCGATGGAAACAATCCAACCGCGACAGACAGGGAGAACGCTGGCTGAGCTGCAGCCCTACATGGTGAGGCCATCAAAGTTGGCGTCATTCACATGCAGTGCGTTTTCGGAACGAATAGGCTCGTTGGTCTAGGGGTATGATTCCTGCTTCGGGTGCAGGAGGTCCCGGGTTCAAATCCCGGACGAGCCCTTGCGTTTTGTACAACGGTGTGGTAACAAATCGCATGGCGGCGGCTGTGTCGCGCATTTCGAGGCCTCCAAGTCAGCGCTAAAATCCGACAACCAGTTCTGAAACCGTTTCATGTTTCATTTGAGCCATGTGCACCCTGCTGATGGAACGTTTGAAGTTGGTTTAAATGAACACAGTAGAGATCGTAGCAAGTGTCTTGCTGAGTGCGACGAAAACGGGTTTCCGCCCGCAATCGAGCCGGGGACCTTCTGCGTGTTCGGCACGGCGCCTGGGCTCGGCGGCAGCTGCTGCTCTTTCCTTCCTTACGAGATACCGTCGATTCGCGCAGTCGTTATTGCAAAAGATGTCACCAAAGGCAATCGCTTCGTTAGCGGCACTTTGCCTGGGCTCGGCGGCAGCTCTACATGGAGGCACCAGCAGCCCAGCCAGGCCGCCGCCGGCACCGGTGCGCCACAGCGCAAGGAGCCGGCGGCCGCCCTGCAATGCCCCTGTCGTTGCATATTCTACCCGCCCCATATCCTCTCCATGTCTGACTCACTACCCCAAATGACACTGCAGTCGACGTGCTTATTACTATCGCTTTTGGAAGAACCAAGGCGCAGTATTCTAGTGTCGAACCGGTACTGCAAATTGGGATTAAGCAAAAATTTATTGTGTGGTCGAGCGACAGCCTCGGCTCGCTCTTCCTACATGATCGCTTCTTGTGCGGAATAATTCCTAGCTCGCCGATGGCTTCAGAGTTGGTCTTCTCGAAGTTTTGCTTTCGCACTGCATTCCGCAATCTTTTCGTTATGAGTTGTGTGCTTCGGTTACCCGACTTTCTTGTGTTTAGTGCGTTTGGCTTCTCTTAACCCTTAGCCACCGCTTGCCGAAATTTCCACACTATCATCTGTCGACCTGCAGAGCTCGATGAAAGCCTCGCGGCCGTTCCTGAGCTCGTGGAACGGTCGAATCTGTAGTTGTTTCCAGATCTCTCCCACACAACGGCCTCCCAGAAGCTTGGATTACAGAAGTACGCCACTACTCCCAGCCGGAGATTCACGATTGAAAGCAGAATGACATGAGCTACACGCAGCTCCGATTTTTTTTTTTTTTTTTTTTTGTTGTGTCTGACCTACTTTGAAAGACTTTGTAGTCGACTTACTTACTACTATCGCTGTTGGAAACCAGGTGATAACCGCACAGTATTTTAGAGACGATCAGGTAATGAAAATTTAGAATAAGTAAAACAGTATCAAAAGAAGTTGTGTGGTGGAGCAGCACATGCAATTCACGCTTCCTAGATAATCGTTACTGCATAGAATAATTCTTTTGTCTGCGGCGTCTTCAGTATCCGTCTTCTGGAAGTTTTGCTTGCAGTATATTGTGCAATCTTTTCGTTATGAGTTGGTGCTTGGTTTCCCGATGTTCTTTTGTTTAGTGCATTCGCCTTCTCTTAACCCTGAGAAACCACATACCGAAACTGAGGCACTGCCGGCTGTTCATAAGCAGTGCTCGATGAAGTTATTTCGCTTTTTATTCGTTGCCTTTAATATTCTTCTCATCAGTGGTGAGTGCTGCCTGCAGAAAGCGTTTATCTTGCGAATTCGCGTGAAAGTTTGTGTTCCCTGTGAGGCCCACTACTTGGGATTAACTTGACTGCTCCAGCCAGGTGGCTCGTTGGTCTACTAGTCGCGCTTGCGACACCGTGCTGGTCGGACGTGTCAGTGCTCCGCTCCACCGCGTGTTCACAAGGCGTGTTTTCCACTCATATTACTGTTTGCTAGTGTTGTGTTATTCTGCAGTTTATATCTTTTTCCATTTGTATTTTTGTTGCGGTCTTATTGTAGCGGGTTAACCGCTCGCTATCTGCTGCAATGTCCAGGTTATTTCCGCGAAAGTGTACACTCCGTTTTGATTTCGACATGTCCACCCGATCTGTGCAACCGAGTTCACTGGAGATACATGACTCGATCGTTGATGTTATTGGGATTACATCTGACCAAGTGCACACCGCCTCTTATGATACCGAGCAGTATTGTTTCTTTGTTAAATTACTGAATCCTGTATTACTGGAGAAGATCATGACGAAGCACGGAGGAAGTGCTATTTTCCGACACCGGGACGACTCTGTAAGTACAGTGCTCATTTCCAATGCCGATGTAGACTACACGAACGTGCGTATTTTCAACTTACCCCCTGAAGTAGAAAATTGTTATCTAAAGGAGGTACTGTCCAAATTCGGTGACGTTAAACAGATTCGACATGAACGGTGGTCAAGTCAACATAGGTTGCAATGTTACAGTGGCGTTCGCTCTGTAGAAATGCATGTCAAGCAGAATATTCCATCCCATATACTTGTTTGTGACTATAAGGCTCACGTTACTTATATTGGCCAAACACCGACCTGTCATATCTGTAATGAGAGTGGTCACTTGCGTCAAGACTGCCCCAGGCGCATGTTTGTGTTAAAGAATTCCCTCCAGCAGCGTAAAAGGCTTACTTTGGCGGATGTAGTGGCAGCCAAGCCGATGACGGAGATTGGGCTCCCTAATTCTGAAATGCCTTCGGAACAGCAACAAGAAATTCGTTCTGATGAGTTTCCGGTTCTGGTTCGGAGAGACAAAGGTGCGTTGCCCCCTGCAAAACTCGATGCCGCGACCAATAAGAGGCGCAGAACTTGTGACAGTAGTGCCTCTGATACCGACACCTCTAGTGCGCATGAGACCGCGACAAAGGACGATCGGGAATCCGGCTCGGAAGCGAAAGCTCCGATCGGTGAGGCTATTGTGGACGCTTCTCCTCCCACAATTTCAAGTGCCGATACTTCCGTGGACGTTAAGCAGTTGCCGCTGGCTAGTGCCTTAGAACTTCCGCTACAGCCAACTCAGGCCGACCAACCTGTACGTGTGGCTCACATTCCTGCAGGAAGTACACACACAGAGGCCTGTGATGGTGGTATACAAACATCTCTGAGCGCAAACGGTACACATCACGTGGCAGCCGCTTCGGTTCAGGACTCACAACAAGGGGAATGTCAACAACTCCAGGAAATAATACAAACACAGCTGTCCGGGTCTGTCGGTGACAACAAACCGTTGCGGGCAGAGAATGTTGCCAAACAGGCTGATAGTGCGAGTGATAGTTCAGCTGCTCGCTCGCCGGCGGTGTCGCCGCGTGCGATCCCTTCACGGGATGTGCCGGGAGAGCAGCTTGACATCACCCACGACCCTCCCACGCCGCCAGCTGCAGAGGTGCTCCACAGTGTCCGCCCCAGGATCCGAGTGCAACCTAATGTAAATGCTGTGCGTAAAAAGAGTAAGAACAAAGACGCACGAATACAACTCAGTGACGTCACAGACACGAATTTCCCGGCCACAAATATGGAATGGCATGAAGATGTTGCCCTTTAAAGATATTTGCTCCTTCCGCCTCTTCCACGTACTGTCATAATGTCGCAGGCCTATACGATCACGACATTAAATATTAATAAAATCCGGTCGGAGGTGAAACTGAGTGCCTTAAAACAATATCTCTATGAGTCGGGAACAGATATCGCTCTTTTGCAGGAGGTGGCCATGCCACACTTAACTCTTCCTGGTTTTGTTGCTATTACAAATTTTTCCCCCGACTCGAACGTGGGGACTGCCATCTTACTTAGAGAAGGCATTCCCGCCACTCAGGTTGACAAGTTAGATTCCGGTAGAGGTGTGGGTGTCACCGTTTTTGGCGTCACCATCATTAACTTGTACGCGCCTTCTGGCAGTACCTATAGGGCGGAACGAGCAAACTTTTTTAAGGAACAAATCATCTATTTGTTACGGAAAAATCCCGAACGTGTTATCATTGGAGGTGATTTTAATTGTGTTTTATCCCAGAAAGATCAGTCCCCGAATTTTAATTATTCGCCTGAATTAAAGCGTCTCGTGACCGACCTCAAACTGAAAGACGCGTGGGAAATTAGGTACCCGACCTTGGTACGATTCACACACATCGTCGCGCATTCCTGCAGCAGAATTGACAGGATTTATGTTTCCGACGTTTTAGAGAATGTCTTGTTACAAATTGCAACAATACCCTCCAGCTTCTCTGATCACAGTGGTGTCGTTGCGTGCCTGAATTTGCTGCCACAACCAACGCGTTGGTATAAAAATCAATGGAACTTGAACGTCTCCTTATTAACGGATGCTGACCTAGAGGCGGCGGTGCGACGCGCTTGGGAGCAGTGCTTGCGCACTACCACAAACTTTCGTAGCACCATAGCGTGGTGGACTCAGCATGCAAAACCCAAACTGCGAAAAGTTGTTATATTCTTCGGTATTGAAAGAGCAGCCGCGATAAAGAAGACGATGGAGTTCTACTACACTGTCTTACGCGACCTCTGTGATAGAGCCGACGCCGCGCACACCAGAATAGACGACATTCGAAAAATAAAGGCGAAATTAATCAATCTTAAGAGGATGCAACTGGAAGGTCTTAAGATCAAATCTAAAGTGAAGTCGGTCAGGGACGATGAAACAGCCGCTCTATACCACCTTGTCAAACATGCTAAGAACAGAAGGAGGACTTTTATTGAGGCCCTGAAACTCGGTGATGGCACGACTGTCGACACCCAGCGAGAGATTATCAAGGCACTACACGACTATTTTGTTGACACCTACACGTCAGCGGCTACTCATGACGGCTGCTATGACGAACTGTTTAGTGCCATTTCCTCTACTATAACTAGAGAAGACAATGACACAATTTCATTAGAATTTAGTAATAAAGATGTTTTGGAGATTGTCTGCCACTCGCCGATCAGGAAGTCCCCTGGTCCTGACGGATTACCCATTGAATTTTACAGGAGGTATTGGCACATCATCGGGGACAAAATCACCCAATTAGTGAACGAAGTTTTTCAAGGGAAGCCTATACCACTTGCCTTTAAGGAATGCACAATTGTGCTTATCCCTAAAGGCAGAGGTACCAAAAATATCGCCAACTTCCGCCCCATTTCATTGTTAAACTCCGATTATAAAATAGTCGCCCGTGCAATCAACACGCGAATGATGCCCCTCACTGCTAAATTCATTGGACGTCAGCAGACATGTGCCTTCGGGAGAACTGTATTGCAAACGGCAGCTTTTTACCGGGATATCATTGCGTTAACGAACGCCAGTAACGTGAAGTGTGGGCTGATCTTTCTGGACTTTTTTAAAGCTTTTGACCTCGTCGCTCACGAGTACCTCCTTGAAACCATGAAAAGATTCGGTTTCTTGCAGAACGCGATTGACATGATCACAAACATGGCACTAGGGATCAACGCAAGGCTTTCTGTCAACTCGCAACTAACCCAACCGATTCAAATCAACAGAGGGATTCCACAAGGCAGCCCTTTGTCCATGTTACTTTTTGTTCTTTCACTCGAACCTCTGTTACTCCAACTGCAGGCGAAACTCACAGGGCTAACACTTTCAGGAGAAAAAACTGTCGTAGGCGCCTATGCCGACGATGTGGGTGTGGTTGTCCGCAATGAGAATGATGTCACCACTTTAGCGGCTCACCTCCAGCGATACTGTTTGGCGTCGGGGGCTAAATTGAATGACAAGAAAAGTAAATTTCTTAACCTCTGTGGCCTCCAGCATTTGCGAGTTGGCTACGCTCAGGAAGTCAGCGTCCACAAGGCTCTCGGCATCATATTGACGGCGTCCTCTTTAAAGATGGCGGCGGCAAACTGGAGGGAAATAGTGCGTAAACTTACCGGTGCTCTCATTGAAAATTCCCACAGAAGCCTCAATCAATTTGATCGGATTCATCTGGTCAACTCCTGTATTTTATCCAAAGCCTTCTACACGGTGCAGCTCCTGCCACTGCCTGCAGTCATTGCTAAGCAAATTATGTCGAAGGTGACCAATTTTATTGGGAGAGGGGAAATTTTTCGCGTGTCTGCCAAAACTGCGACACTCCACCCCCAGAATGGAGGGATGGGATTAGTAGATATCAAGGTGAAAGCGATGGCTCTCTATGTTACAAGGACGACCGCTATAATTAACAATGATCCTTCCGGCATTACAGAGCAATTATTCACTGCCATCAGGCCGCAAAGTCTTGACCCACCGCTGAATATTCAGCCCATCAGTTATCGGCTAAAACATATCAGAGATTATTACCTTTCACGGAGCTACATCAGTAAAGAGGTCATAAACTCTCAACGTTTAACTGCACAAGCCATAATAGCGGACTGGAGACAACACGAAGGAACGAATCCTTTGGCAACGAAGCTCGGTGGCATGAACTGGGATATTGTATGGCGCAATGTCAGTTCCCGTGTCCTCAGTTCCGATGCTCGCACTGCCTGGTACAAAGCCATCAATGATGTGGTTAGCACGAACGAGAGGTTACATAAAATCGGGCTCAGTGACACCCCTCTCTGTCGTCGCTGCCAACTGACGGATACAGTTATCCACCGTTACACCTGCGGGGACCGTCTCCAGAACTGGGTTTGGCTTCGACAAAAAATAGCTCTTATTACCAGGACTACAACCGCCAATGTTTCGTCAGCACTACTGTCTCGTCCTGATGTGCATTTTTATCCGCAGACGAAAAACAATGCAGTTTTGTGGTTGCTGGGTACCTATTCCAGCTACGTCTTTAATAATTTTGGCGGTGACAATTATTTGGAATTCAAGATGTTTATGGATATCGAATTCGCCAAAACATGTACGTACCCGAATCATGGGAAACTCTTCGGCAATATGCTTAAAATAGCGTTTCATCGCATGGGTATCGGATAGGTCAACTGAGTGTGAAGGGGTGAGGCCGGGCCGCGGGACACCAGTGGTGCCGCGAAGAGGCCCCACTGCTTCTGTGTCGCGTCCGGACTCCCCCTCACACTGCGGCTTTCACTGACTCGCTGGACACTGGCTACAGGAACTTTCATTGAGTGAGATACGAAGCTGTGTTTATGTTACGTTTATTCTTCGAGCAGCACTTCTACTATGCCCAAGGGCGAAGTCTTTTCGTTGTCTTTTTCACCATTCCAATTTATTTTCATAGAAGGTTACGGGTTTCGTTTAAAAAAAAAAAAAAAAAAAAAGAAAGGTGGCGCAATTGGTTGGCGCACAGTCCTTATAAGGCAGTAGCCGTGAGCAATGCCGGGGTTGTGAGTTCGAGCCTCACATGGGGCATACTTTTACCAATTGTTCCTTTTTTTATGTGCTCTCGTTGTGTCTCTAAATTTGCTTTTTTTTACTGCTGTGTGGAAATGACCGAGGTGGTCAATCGGCGTTTTCAGTTTCAAGTTGGTTGATGTGGTGCATTCCAGGTACGGCTTTCCATGACGCACGGGTCGAATTACTTTAAATTTGAAGTTAAGGTTCTTGTTTTTACTAGTTTTTCTAGGGATGTTTTTTCTTTTTTCTCTTTTCCCTTTTTTTCCCCCCGTATGTGTGCTGTTCGCTGCATACCAATACATTCCGTTGCATTACTTTGGAGGAATTTATTCATTTTTCATTTCGCATGTATGTTTCCACGTATTGGACCATCCGGAGGAACTACTTGCTCTTACGCAGGAATATCTGGATCAACGGGGGAACACCCACGTTCATTGTCATCGGGGGAGCTACATCAACTAATTGTACAGCCACAGAAGCTCGCCAACGACGGCAATTATGGAGAGCGCAAGGCCGGGCTATAAGGGGAGTTGGGAGGCCCGTAATAAAAAAAAAAAAAAAAAAAAAGGGGGTATGATTCCTGCTTTGGGTGCAGGAGGTCCCGGGTTCAAATCCCGGACGAGCCCTGCCATTTTGACCGTGCTGAAGAGTAGGTGGAACTCAGCCCCGGTTGCAGCTCCTCAATGAAGAGTTGACGCCTGTTATAGCACGTGGATATAACAAGAATGCGGCACCAGTAAAGTACGTAGGTGGAATTCGGTAGAAAGGCAGACGGTAATTTTGCATGCAACGGAAAACAAGGTTGTCTTTGCGGGATATGTGCACCGTGAGTGGAGATTCAGCTTAATTGTGCGACAGTCTACCCTCATCTTACTAGCGACGGCAACAACCAAGGGGTGGCATGTAAGATTGAGCGTGGCTAAGAGTTTCTCATTATTAGTTTGCATCACACTTTGACAGAGCTGTGACAAGGCGAGTAGGGTGAGCTCAGGAAAGCCAGTAGCAAGCGCACTTGAAGTAGCCCTGAAGAACCGGATTATAAATTTTGCCAGCCATAATGGAGCTAGGGGCGTTCTCAGTTACCAAATACCGGTGCAATAAGAGAGCAACAGTATTTGACAGTAAAATGACGCCCTATCCGTCTAGCATACAACATTGCTTGTCTCTGCATACGCGGACGTGAGGTCATCTCGGAAATGAAATCCGAAATGTAGATTAAAATTGTTGTGCTCCCGCCCGGCATCGAACCGGGGACCTTCTGCGTGTAAAGCAGGCGTGATAACCGCTACACCACGGAAACAACGGTCATTTTCATGTACCACCCGGAGACTCGTAATAGCAACAGTTTCTCTTCTGTGTTAGCAAGGGCATCGGCTACGAGCTCCCTCCGATTCGTGAAGTTCCTGTAGTAAAAGACGTCGATGGAAACAATCCAACCGCGACAGACAGGGAGAACGCTGGCTGAGCTGCAGCCCTACATGGTGAGGCCATCAAAGGTGGCGTCATTCACATGCAGTGCGTTTTCGGAACGAATAGGCTCGTTGGTCTAGGGGTATGATTCCTGCTTCGGGTGCAGGAGGTCCCGGGTTCAAATCCCGGACGAGCCCTTGCGTTTTGTACAACGGTGTGGTAACAAATCGCATGGCGGCGGCTGTGTCGCGCATTTCGAGGCCTCCAAGTCAGCGCTAAAATCCGACAACCAGTTCTGAAACCGTTTCATGTTTCATTTGAGCCATGTGCACCCTGCTGATGGAACGTTTGAAGTTGGTTTAAATGAACACAGTAGAGATCGTAGCAAGTGTCTTGCTGAGTGCGACGAAAACGGGTTTCCGCCCGCAATCGAGCCGGGGACCTTCTGCGTGTTCGGCACGGCGCCTGGGCTCGGCGGCAGCTGCTGCTCTTTCCTTCCTTACGAGATACCGTCGATTCGCGCAGTCGTTATTGCAAAAGATGTCACCAAAGGCAATCGCTTCGTTAGCGGCACTTTGCCTGGGCTCGGCGGCAGCTCTACATGGAGGCACCAGCAGCCCAGCCAGGCCGCCGCCGGCACCGGTGCGCCACAGCGCAAGGAGCCGGCGGCCGCCCTGCAATGCCCCTGTCGTTGCATATTCCACCCGCCCCATATCCTCTCCATGTCTGACTCACTACCCCAAATGACACTGCAGTCGACGTGCTTATTACTATCGCTTTTGGAAGAACCAAGGCGCAGTATTCTAGTGTCGAACCGGTACTGCAAATTGGGATTAAGCAAAAATTTATTGTGTGGTCGAGCGACAGCCTCGGCTCGCTCTTCCTACATGATCGCTTCTTGTGCGGAATAATTCCTAGCTCGCCGATGGCTTCAGAGTTGGTCTTCTCGAAGTTTTGCTTTCGCACTGCATTCCGCAATCTTTTCGTTATGAGTTGTGTGCTTCGGTTACCCGACTTTCTTGAGTTTAGTGCGTTTGGCTTCTCTTAACCCTTAGCCACCGCTTGCCGAAATTTCCACACTATCATCTGTCGACCTGCAGAGCTCGATGAAAGCCTCGCGGCCGTTCCTGAGCTCGTGGAACGGTCGAATCTGTAGTTGTTTCCAGATCTCTCCCACACAACGGCCTCCCAGAAGCTTGGATTACAGAAGTACGCCACTACTCCCAGCCGGAGATTCACGATTGAAAGCAGAATGACATGAGCTACACGCAGCTCCGATTTTTTTTTTTTTTTTTTTTTGTTGTGTCTGACCTACTTTGAAAGACTTTGTAGTCGACTTACTTACTACTATCGCTGTTGGAAACCAGGTGATAACCGCACAGTATTTTAGAGACGATCAGGTAATGAAAATTTAGAATAAGTAAAACAGTATCAAAAGAAGTTGTGTGGTGGAGCAGCACATGCAATTCACGCTTCCTAGATAATCGTTACTGCATAGAATAATTCTTTTGTCTGCGGCGTCTTCAGTATCCGTCTTCTGGAAGTTTTGCTTGCAGTATATTGTGCAATCTTTTCGTTATGAGTTGGTGCTTGGTTTCCCGATGTTCTTTTGTTTAGTGCATTCGCCTTCTCTTAACCCTGAGAAACCACATACCGAAACTGAGGCACTGCCGGCTGTTCATAAGCAGTGCTCGATGAAGTTATTTCGCTTTTTATTCGTTGCCTTTAATATTCTTCTCATCAGTGGTGAGTGCTGCCTGCAGAAAGCGTTTATCTTGCGAATTCGCGTGAAAGTTTGTGTTCCCTGTGAGGCCCACTACTTGGGATTAACTTGACTGCTCCAGCCAGGTGGCTCGTTGGTCTAGGGGTATGATTCCTGCTTTGGGTGCAGGAGGTCCCGGGTTCAAATCCCGGACGAGCCCTGTCATTTTGACCGTGCTGAAGAGTAGGTGGAACTCAGCCCCGGTTGCAGCTCCTCAATGAAGAGTTGACGCCTGTTATAGCACGTGGATATAACAAGAATGCGGCACCAGTAAAGTACGTAGGTGGAATTCGGTAGAAAGGCAGACGGTAATTTTGCATGCAACGGAAAACAAGGTTGTCTTTGCGGGATATGTGCACCGTGAGTGGAGATTCAGCTTAATTGTGCGACAGTCTACCCTCATCTTACTAGCGACGGCAACAACCAAGGGGTGGCATGTAAGATTGAGCGTGGCTAAGAGTTTCTCATTATTAGTTTGCATCACACTTTGACAGAGCTGTGACAAGGCGAGTAGGGTGAGCTCAGGAAAGCCAGTAGCAAGCGCACTTGAAGTAGCCCTGAAGAACCGGATTATAAATTTTGCCAGCCATAATGGAGCTAGGGGCGTTCTCAGTTACCAAATACCGGTGCAATAAGAGAGCAAAAGTATTTGACAGTAAAATGACGCCCTATCCGTCTAGCATACAACATTGCTTGTCTCTGCATACGCGGACGTGAGGTCATCTCGGAAATGAAATCCGAAATGTAGATTAAAATTGTTGTGCTCCCGCCCGGCATCGAACCGGGGACCTTCTGCGTGTAAAGCAGGCGTGATAACCGCTACACCACGGAAACAACGGTCATTTTCATGTACCACCCGGAGACTCGTAATAGCAACAGTTTCTCTTCTGTGTTAGCAAGGGCATCGGCTACGAGCTCCCTCCGATTCGTGAAGTTCCTGTAGTAAAAGACGTCGATGGAAACAATCCAACCGCGACAGACAGGGAGAACGCTGGCTGAGCTGCAGCCCTACATGGTGAGGCCATCAAAGGTGGCGTCATTCACATGCAGTGCGTTTTCGGAACGAATAGGCTCGTTGGTCTAGGGGTATGATTCCTGCTTCGGGTGCAGGAGGTCCCGGGTTCAAATCCCGGACGAGCCCTTGCGTTTTGTACAACGGTGTGGTAACAAATCGCATGGCGGCGGCTGTGTCGCGCATTTCGAGGCCTCCAAGTCAGCGCTAAAATCCGACAACCAGTTCTGAAACCGTTTCATGTTTCATTTGAGCCATGTGCACCCTGCTGATGGAACGTTTGAAGTTGGTTTAAATGAACACAGTAGAGATCGTAGCAAGTGTCTTGCTGAGTGCGACGAAAACGGGTTTCCGCCCGCAATCGAGCCGGGGACCTTCTGCGTGTTCGGCACGGCGCCTGGGCTCGGCGGCAGCTGCTGCTCTTTCCTTCCTTACGAGATACCGTCGATTCGCGCAGTCGTTATTGCAAAAGATGTCACCAAAGGCAATCGCTTCGTTAGCGGCACTTTGCCTGGGCTCGGCGGCAGCTCTACATGGAGGCACCAGCAGCCCAGCCAGGCCGCCGCCGGCACCGGTGCGCCACAGCGCAAGGAGCCGGCGGCCGCCCTGCAATGCCCCTGTCGTTGCATATTCCACCCGCCCCATATCCTCTCCATGTCTGACTCACTACCCCAAATGACACTGCAGTCGACGTGCTTATTACTATCGCTTTTGGAAGAACCAAGGCGCAGTATTCTAGTGTCGAACCGGTACTGCAAATTGGGATTAAGCAAAAATTTATTGTGTGGTCGAGCGACAGCCTCGGCTCGCTCTTCCTACATGATCGCTTCTTGTGCGGAATAATTCCTAGCTCGCCGATGGCTTCAGAGTTGGTCTTCTCGAAGTTTTGCTTTCGCACTGCATTCCGCAATCTTTTCGTTATGAGTTGTGTGCTTCGGTTACCCGACTTTCTTGAGTTTAGTGCGTTTGGCTTCTCTTAACCCTTAGCCACCGCTTGCCGAAATTTCCACACTATCATCTGTCGACCTGCAGAGCTCGATGAAAGCCTCGCGGCCGTTCCTGAGCTCGTGGAACGGTCGAATCTGTAGTTGTTTCCAGATCTCTCCCACACAACGGCCTCCCAGAAGCTTGGATTACAGAAGTACGCCACTACTCCCAGCCGGAGATTCACGATTGAAAGCAGAATGACATGAGCTACACGCAGCTCCGATTTTTTTTTTTTTTTTTTTTTTGTTGTGTCTGACCTACTTTGAAAGACTTTGTAGTCGACTTACTTACTACTATCGCTGTTGGAAACCAGGTGATAACCGCACAGTATTTTAGAGACGATCAGGTAATGAAAATTTAGAATAAGTAAAACAGTATCAAAAGAAGTTGTGTGGTGGAGCAGCACATGCAATTCACGCTTCCTAGATAATCGTTACTGCATAGAATAATTCTTTTGTCTGCGGCGTCTTCAGTATCCGTCTTCTGGAAGTTTTGCTTGCAGTATATTGTGCAATCTTTTCGTTATGAGTTGGTGCTTGGTTTCCCGATGTTCTTTTGTTTAGTGCATTCGCCTTCTCTTAACCCTGAGAAACCACATACCGAAACTGAGGCACTGCCGGCTGTTCATAAGCAGTGCTCGATGAAGTTATTTCGCTTTTTATTCGTTGCCTTTAATATTCTTCTCATCAGTGGTGAGTGCTGCCTGCAGAAAGCGTTTATCTTGCGAATTCGCGTGAAAGTTTGTGTTCCCTGTGAGGCCCACTACTTGGGATTAACTTGACTGCTCCAGCCAGGTGGCTCGTTGGTCTAGGGGTATGATTCCTGCTTTGGGTGCAGGAGGTCCCGGGTTCAAATCCCGGACGAGCCCTGTCATTTTGACCGTGCTGAAGAGTAGGTGGAACTCAGCCCCGGTTGCAGCTCCTCAATGAAGAGTTGACGCCTGTTATAGCACGTGGATATAACAAGAATGCGGCACCAGTAAAGTACGTAGGTGGAATTCGGTAGAAAGGCAGACGGTAATTTTGCATGCAACGGAAAACAAGGTTGTCTTTGCGGGATATGTGCACCGTGAGTGGAGATTCAGCTTAATTGTGCGACAGTCTACCCTCATCTTACTAGCGACGGCAACAACCAAGGGGTGGCATGTAAGATTGAGCGTGGCTAAGAGTTTCTCATTATTAGTTTGCATCACACTTTGACAGAGCTGTGACAAGGCGAGTAGGGTGAGCTCAGGAAAGCCAGTAGCAAGCGCACTTGAAGTAGCCCTGAAGAACCGGATTATAAATTTTGCCAGCCATAATGGAGCTAGGGGCGTTCTCAGTTACCAAATACCGGTGCAATAAGAGAGCAACAGTATTTGACAGTAAAATGACGCCCTATCCGTCTAGCATACAACATTGCTTGTCTCTGCATACGCGGACGTGAGGTCATCTCGGAAATGAAATCCGAAATGTAGATTAAAATTGTTGTGCTCCCGCCCGGCATCGAACCGGGGACCTTCTGCGTGTAAAGCAGGCGTGATAACCGCTACACCACGGAAACAACGGTCATTTTCATGTACCACCCGGAGACTCGTAATAGCAACAGTTTCTCTTCTGTGTTAGCAAGGGCATCGGCTACGAGCTCCCTCCGATTCGTGAAGTTCCTGTAGTAAAAGACGTCGATGGAAACAATCCAACCGCGACAGACAGGGAGAACGCTGGCTGAGCTGCAGCCCTACATGGTGAGGCCATCAAAGGTGGCGTCATTCACATGCAGTGCGTTTTCGGAACGAATAGGCTCGTTGGTCTAGGGGTATGATTCCTGCTTCGGGTGCAGGAGGTCCCGGGTTCAAATCCCGGACGAGCCCTTGCGTTTTGTACAACGGTGTGGTAACAAATCGCATGGCGGCGGCTGTGTCGCGCATTTCGAGGCCTCCAAGTCAGCGCTAAAATCCGACAACCAGTTCTGAAACCGTTTCATGTTTCATTTGAGCCATGTGCACCCTGCTGATGGAACGTTTGAAGTTGGTTTAAATGAACACAGTAGAGATCGTAGCAAGTGTCTTGCTGAGTGCGACGAAAACGGGTTTCCGCCCGCAATCGAGCCGGGGACCTTCTGCGTGTTCGGCACGGCGCCTGGGCTCGGCGGCAGCTGCTGCTCTTTCCTTCCTTACGAGATACCGTCGATTCGCGCAGTCGTTATTGCAAAAGATGTCACCAAAGGCAATCGCTTCGTTAGCGGCACTTTGCCTGGGCTCGGCGGCAGCTCTACATGGAGGCACCAGCAGCCCAGCCAGGCCGCCGCCGGCACCGGTGCGCCACAGCGCAAGGAGCCGGCGGCCGCCCTGCAATGCCCCTGTCGTTGCATATTCCACCCGCCCCATATCCTCTCCATGTCTGACTCACTACCCCAAATGACACTGCAGTCGACGTGCTTATTACTATCGCTTTTGGAAGAACCAAGGCGCAGTATTCTAGTGTCGAACCGGTACTGCAAATTGGGATTAAGCAAAAATTTATTGTGTGGTCGAGCGACAGCCTCGGCTCGCTCTTCCTACATGATCGCTTCTTGTGCGGAATAATTCCTAGCTCGCCGATGGCTTCAGAGTTGGTCTTCTCGAAGTTTTGCTTTCGCACTGCATTCCGCAATCTTTTCGTTATGAGTTGTGTGCTTCGGTTACCCGACTTTCTTGAGTTTAGTGCGTTTGGCTTCTCTTAACCCTTAGCCACCGCTTGCCGAAATTTCCACACTATCATCTGTCGACCTGCAGAGCTCGATGAAAGCCTCGCGGCCGTTCCTGAGCTCGTGGAACGGTCGAATCTGTAGTTGTTTCCAGATCTCTCCCACACAACGGCCTCCCAGAAGCTTGGATTACAGAAGTACGCCACTACTCCCAGCCGGAGATTCACGATTGAAAGCAGAATGACATGAGCTACACGCAGCTCCGATTTTTTTTTTTTTTTTTTTTTGTTGTGTCTGACCTACTTTGAAAGACTTTGTAGTCGACTTACTTACTACTATCGCTGTTGGAAACCAGGTGATAACCGCACAGTATTTTAGAGACGATCAGGTAATGAAAATTTAGAATAAGTAAAACAGTATCAAAAGAAGTTGTGTGGTGGAGCAGCACATGCAATTCACGCTTCCTAGATAATCGTTACTGCATAGAATAATTCTTTTGTCTGCGGCGTCTTCAGTATCCGTCTTCTGGAAGTTTTGCTTGCAGTATATTGTGCAATCTTTTCGTTATGAGTTGGTGCTTGGTTTCCCGATGTTCTTTTGTTTAGTGCATTCGCCTTCTCTTAACCCTGAGAAACCACATACCGAAACTGAGGCACTGCCGGCTGTTCATAAGCAGTGCTCGATGAAGTTATTTCGCTTTTTATTCGTTGCCTTTAATATTCTTCTCATCAGTGGTGAGTGCTGCCTGCAGAAAGCGTTTATCTTGCGAATTCGCGTGAAAGTTTGTGTTCCCTGTGAGGCCCACTACTTGGGATTAACTTGACTGCTCCAGCCAGGTGGCTCGTTGGTCTAGGGGTATGATTCCTGCTTTGGGTGCAGGAGGTCCCGGGTTCAAATCCCGGACGAGCCCTGTCATTTTGACCGTGCTGAAGAGTAGGTGGAACTCAGCCCCGGTTGCAGCTCCTCAATGAAGAGTTGACGCCTGTTATAGCACGTGGATATAACAAGAATGCGGCACCAGTAAAGTACGTAGGTGGAATTCGGTAGAAAGGCAGACGGTAATTTTGCATGCAACGGAAAACAAGGTTGTCTTTGCGGGATATGTGCACCGTGAGTGGAGATTCAGCTTAATTGTGCGACAGTCTACCCTCATCTTACTAGCGACGGCAACAACCAAGGGGTGGCATGTAAGATTGAGCGTGGCTAAGAGTTTCTCATTATTAGTTTGCATCACACTTTGACAGAGCTGTGACAAGGCGAGTAGGGTGAGCTCAGGAAAGCCAGTAGCAAGCGCACTTGAAGTAGCCCTGAAGAACCGGATTATAAATTTTGCCAGCCATAATGGAGCTAGGGGCGTTCTCAGTTACCAAATACCGGTGCAATAAGAGAGCAACAGTATTTGACAGTAAAATGACGCCCTATCCGTCTAGCATACAACATTGCTTGTCTCTGCATACGCGGACGTGAGGTCATCTCGGAAATGAAATCCGAAATGTAGATTAAAATTGTTGTGCTCCCGCCCGGCATCGAACCGGGGACCTTCTGCGTGTAAAGCAGGCGTGATAACCGCTACACCACGGAAACAACGGTCATTTTCATGTACCACCCGGAGACTCGTAATAGCAACAGTTTCTCTTCTGTGTTAGCAAGGGCATCGGCTACGAGCTCCCTCCGATTCGTGAAGTTCCTGTAGTAAAAGACGTCGATGGAAACAATCCAACCGCGACAGACAGGGAGAACGCTGGCTGAGCTGCAGCCCTACATGGTGAGGCCATCAAAGGTGGCGTCATTCACATGCAGTGCGTTTTCGGAACGAATAGGCTCGTTGGTCTAGGGGTATGATTCCTGCTTCGGGTGCAGGAGGTCCCGGGTTCAAATCCCGGACGAGCCCTTGCGTTTTGTACAACGGTGTGGTAACAAATCGCATGGCGGCGGCTGTGTCGCGCATTTCGAGGCCTCCAAGTCAGCGCTAAAATCCGACAACCAGTTCTGAAACCGTTTCATGTTTCATTTGAGCCATGTGCACCCTGCTGATGGAACGTTTGAAGTTGGTTTAAATGAACACAGTAGAGATCGTAGCAAGTGTCTTGCTGAGTGCGACGAAAACGGGTTTCCGCCCGCAATCGAGCCGGGGACCTTCTGCGTGTTCGGCACGGCGCCTGGGCTCGGCGGCAGCTGCTGCTCTTTCCTTCCTTACGAGATACCGTCGATTCGCGCAGTCGTTATTGCAAAAGATGTCACCAAAGGCAATCGCTTCGTTAGCGGCACTTTGCCTGGGCTCGGCGGCAGCTCTACATGGAGGCACCAGCAGCCCAGCCAGGCCGCCGCCGGCACCGGTGCGCCACAGCGCAAGGAGCCGGCGGCCGCCCTGCAATGCCCCTGTCGTTGCATATTCCACCCGCCCCATATCCTCTCCATGTCTGACTCACTACCCCAAATGACACTGCAGTCGACGTGCTTATTACTATCGCTTTTGGAAGAACCAAGGCGCAGTATTCTAGTGTCGAACCGGTACTGCAAATTGGGATTAAGCAAAAATTTATTGTGTGGTCGAGCGACAGCCTCGGCTCGCTCTTCCTACATGATCGCTTCTTGTGCGGAATAATTCCTAGCTCGCCGATGGCTTCAGAGTTGGTCTTCTCGAAGTTTTGCTTTCGCACTGCATTCCGCAATCTTTTCGTTATGAGTTGTGTGCTTCGGTTACCCGACTTTCTTGTGTTTAGTGCGTTTGGCTTCTGTTAACCCTTAGCCACCGCTTGCCGAAATTTCCACACTATCATCTGTCGACCTGCAGAGCTCGATGAAAGCCTCGCGGCCGTTCCTGAGCTCGTGGAACGGTCGAATCTGTAGTTGTTTCCAGATCTCTCCCACACAACGGCCTCCCAGAAGCTTGGATTACAGAAGTACGCCACTACTCCCAGCCGGAGATTCACGATTGAAAGCAGAATGACATGAGCTACACGCAGCTCCGATTTTTTTTTTTTTTTTTTTTTTGTTGTGTCTGACCTACTTTGAAAGACTTTGTAGTCGACTTACTTACTACTATCGCTGTTGGAAACCAGGTGATAACCGCACAGTATTTTAGAGACGATCAGGTAATGAAAATTTAGAATAAGTAAAACAGTATCAAAAGAAGTTGTGTGGTGGAGCAGCACATGCAATTCACGCTTCCTAGATAATCGTTACTGCATAGAATAATTCTTTTGTCTGCGGCGTCTTCAGTATCCGTCTTCTGGAAGTTTTGCTTGCAGTATATTGTGCAATCTTTTCGTTATGAGTTGGTGCTTGGTTTCCCGATGTTCTTTTGTTTAGTGCATTCGCCTTCTCTTAACCCTGAGAAACCACATACCGAAACTGAGGCACTGCCGGCTGTTCATAAGCAGTGCTCGATGAAGTTATTTCGCTTTTTATTCGTTGCCTTTAATATTCTTCTCATCAGTGGTGAGTGCTGCCTGCAGAAAGCGTTTATCTTGCGAATTCGCGTGAAAGTTTGTGTTCCCTGTGAGGCCCACTACTTGGGATTAACTTGACTGCTCCAGCCAGGTGGCTCGTTGGTCTAGGGGTATGATTCCTGCTTTGGGTGCAGGAGGTCCCGGGTTCAAATCCCGGACGAGCCCTGTCATTTTGACCGTGCTGAAGAGTAGGTGGAACTCAGCCCCGGTTGCAGCTCCTCAATGAAGAGTTGACGCCTGTTATAGCACGTGGATATAACAAGAATGCGGCACCAGTAAAGTACGTAGGTGGAATTCGGTAGAAAGGCAGACGGTAATTTTGCATGCAACGGAAAACAAGGTTGTCTTTGCGGGATATGTGCACCGTGAGTGGAGATTCAGCTTAATTGTGCGACAGTCTACCCTCATCTTACTAGCGACGGCAACAACCAAGGGGTGGCATGTAAGATTGAGCGTGGCTAAGAGTTTCTCATTATTAGTTTGCATCACACTTTGACAGAGCTGTGACAAGGCGAGTAGGGTGAGCTCAGGAAAGCCAGTAGCAAGCGCACTTGAAGTAGCCCTGAAGAACCGGATTATAAATTTTGCCAGCCATAATGGAGCTAGGGGCGTTCTCAGTTACCAAATACCGGTGCAATAAGAGAGCAACAGTATTTGACAGTAAAATGACGCCCTATCCGTCTAGCATACAACATTGCTTGTCTCTGCATACGCGGACGTGAGGTCATCTCGGAAATGAAATCCGAAATGTAGATTAAAATTGTTGTGCTCCCGCCCGGCATCGAACCGGGGACCTTCTGCGTGTAAAGCAGGCGTGATAACCGCTACACCACGGAAACAACGGTCATTTTCATGTACCACCCGGAGACTCGTAATAGCAACAGTTTCTCTTCTGTGTTAGCAAGGGCATCGGCTACGAGCTCCCTCCGATTCGTGAAGTTCCTGTAGTAAAAGACGTCGATGGAAACAATCCAACCGCGACAGACAGGGAGAACGCTGGCTGAGCTGCAGCCCTACATGGTGAGGCCATCAAAGGTGGCGTCATTCACATGCAGTGCGTTTTCGGAACGAATAGGCTCGTTGGTCTAGGGGTATGATTCCTGCTTCGGGTGCAGGAGGTCCCGGGTTCAAATCCCGGACGAGCCCTTGCGTTTTGTACAACGGTGTGGTAACAAATCGCATGGCGGCGGCTGTGTCGCGCATTTCGAGGCCTCCAAGTCAGCGCTAAAATCCGACAACCAGTTCTGAAACCGTTTCATGTTTCATTTGAGCCATGTGCACCCTGCTGATGGAACGTTTGAAGTTGGTTTAAATGAACACAGTAGAGATCGTAGCAAGTGTCTTGCTGAGTGCGACGAAAACGGGTTTCCGCCCGCAATCGAGCCGGGGACCTTCTGCGTGTTCGGCACGGCGCCTGGGCTCGGCGGCAGCTGCTGCTCTTTCCTTCCTTACGAGATACCGTCGATTCGCGCAGTCGTTATTGCAAAAGATGTCACCAAAGGCAATCGCTTCGTTAGCGGCACTTTGCCTGGGCTCGGCGGCAGCTCTACATGGAGGCACCAGCAGCCCAGCCAGGCCGCCGCCGGCACCGGTGCGCCACAGCGCAAGGAGCCGGCGGCCGCCCTGCAATGCCCCTGTCGTTGCATATTCCACCCGCCCCATATCCTCTCCATGTCTGACTCACTACCCCAAATGACACTGCAGTCGACGTGCTTATTACTATCGCTTTTGGAAGAACCAAGGCGCAGTATTCTAGTGTCGAACCGGTACTGCAAATTGGGATTAAGCAAAAATTTATTGTGTGGTCGAGCGACAGCCTCGGCTCGCTCTTCCTACATGATCGCTTCTTGTGCGGAATAATTCCTAGCTCGCCGATGGCTTCAGAGTTGGTCTTCTCGAAGTTTTGCTTTCGCACTGCATTCCGCAATCTTTTCGTTATGAGTTGTGTGCTTCGGTTACCCGACTTTCTTGAGTTTAGTGCGTTTGGCTTCTCTTAACCCTTAGCCACCGCTTGCCGAAATTTCCACACTATCATCTGTCGATCTGCAGAGCTCGATGAAAGCCTCGCGGCCGTTCCTGAGCTCGTGGAACGGTCGAATCTGTAGTTGTTTCCAGATCTCTCCCACACAACGGCCTCCCAGAAGCTTGGATTACAGAAGTACGCCACTACTCCCAGCCGGAGATTCACGATTGAAAGCAGAATGACATGAGCTACACGCAGCTCCGATTTTTTTTTTTTTTTTTTTTTGTTGTGTCTGACCTACTTTGAAAGACTTTGTAGTCGACTTACTTACTACTATCGCTGTTGGAAACCAGGTGATAACCGCACAGTATTTTAGAGACGATCAGGTAATGAAAATTTAGAATAAGTAAAACAGTATCAAAAGAAGTTGTGTGGTGGAGCAGCACATGCAATTCACGCTTCCTAGATAATCGTTACTGCATAGAATAATTCTTTTGTCTGCGGCGTCTTCAGTATCCGTCTTCTGGAAGTTTTGCTTGCAGTATATTGTGCAATCTTTTCGTTATGAGTTGGTGCTTGGTTTCCCGATGTTCTTTTGTTTAGTGCATTCGCCTTCTCTTAACCCTGAGAAACCACATACCGAAACTGAGGCACTGCCGGCTGTTCATAAGCAGTGCTCGATGAAGTTATTTCGCTTTTTATTCGTTGCCTTTAATATTCTTCTCATCAGTGGTGAGTGCTGCCTGCAGAAAGCGTTTATCTTGCGAATTCGCGTGAAAGTTTGTGTTCCCTGTGAGGCCCACTACTTGGGATTAACTTGACTGCTCCAGCCAGGTGGCTCGTTGGTCTAGGGGTATGATTCCTGCTTTGGGTGCAGGAGGTCCCGGGTTCAAATCCCGGACGAGCCCTGTCATTTTGACCGTGCTGAAGAGTAGGTGGAACTCAGCCCCGGTTGCAGCTCCTCAATGAAGAGTTGACGCCTGTTATAGCACGTGGATATAACAAGAATGCGGCACCAGTAAAGTACGTAGGTGGAATTCGGTAGAAAGGCAGACGGTAATTTTGCATGCAACGGAAAACAAGGTTGTCTTTGCGGGATATGTGCACCGTGAGTGGAGATTCAGCTTAATTGTGCGACAGTCTACCCTCATCTTACTAGCGACGGCAACAACCAAGGGGTGGCATGTAAGATTGAGCGTGGCTAAGAGTTTCTCATTATTAGTTTGCATCACACTTTGACAGAGCTGTGACAAGGCGAGTAGGGTGAGCTCAGGAAAGCCAGTAGCAAGCGCACTTGAAGTAGCCCTGAAGAACCGGATTATAAATTTTGCCAGCCATAATGGAGCTAGGGGCGTTCTCAGTTACCAAATACCGGTGCAATAAGAGAGCAACAGTATTTGACAGTAAAATGACGCCCTATCCGTCTAGCATACAACATTGCTTGTCTCTGCATACGCGGACGTGAGGTCATCTCGGAAATGAAATCCGAAATGTAGATTAAAATTGTTGTGCTCCCGCCCGGCATCGAACCGGGGACCTTCTGCGTGTAAAGCAGGCGTGATAACCGCTACACCACGGAAACAACGGTCATTTTCATGTACCACCCGGAGACTCGTAATAGCAACAGTTTCTCTTCTGTGTTAGCAAGGGCATCGGCTACGAGCTCCCTCCGATTCGTGAAGTTCCTGTAGTAAAAGACGTCGATGGAAACAATCCAACCGCGACAGACAGGGAGAACGCTGGCTGAGCTGCAGCCCTACATGGTGAGGCCATCAAAGGTGGCGTCATTCACATGCAGTGCGTTTTCGGAACGAATAGGCTCGTTGGTCTAGGGGTATGATTCCTGCTTCGGGTGCAGGAGGTCCCGGGTTCAAATCCCGGACGAGCCCTTGCGTTTTGTACAACGGTGTGGTAACAAATCGCATGGCGGCGGCTGTGTCGCGCATTTCGAGGCCTCCAAGTCAGCGCTAAAATCCGACAACCAGTTCTGAAACCGTTTCATGTTTCATTTGAGCCATGTGCACCCTGCTGATGGAACGTTTGAAGTTGGTTTAAATGAACACAGTAGAGATCGTAGCAAGTGTCTTGCTGAGTGCGACGAAAACGGGTTTCCGCCCGCAATCGAGCCGGGGACCTTCTGCGTGTTCGGCACGGCGCCTGGGCTCGGCGGCAGCTGCTGCTCTTTCCTTCCTTACGAGATACCGTCGATTCGCGCAGTCGTTATTGCAAAAGATGTCACCAAAGGCAATCGCTTCGTTAGCGGCACTTTGCCTGGGCTCGGCGGCAGCTCTACATGGAGGCACCAGCAGCCCAGCCAGGCCGCCGCCGGCACCGGTGCGCCACAGCGCAAGGAGCCGGCGGCCGCCCTGCAATGCCCCTGTCGTTGCATATTCTACCCGCCCCATATCCTCTCCATGTCTGACTCACTACCCCAAATGACACTGCAGTCGACGTGCTTATTACTATCGCTTTTGGAAGAACCAAGGCGCAGTATTCTAGTGTCGAACCGGTACTGCAAATTGGGATTAAGCAAAAATTTATTGTGTGGTCGAGCGACAGCCTCGGCTCGCTCTTCCTACATGATCGCTTCTTGTGCGGAATAATTCCTAGCTCGCCGATGGCTTCAGAGTTGGTCTTCTCGAAGTTTTGCTTTCGCACTGCATTCCGCAATCTTTTCGTTATGAGTTGTGTGCTTCGGTTACCCGACTTTCTTGTGTTTAGTGCGTTTGGCTTCTGTTAACCCTTAGCCACCGCTTGCCGAAATTTCCACACTATCATCTGTCGACCTGCAGAGCTCGATGAAAGCCTCGCGGCCGTTCCTGAGCTCGTGGAACGGTCGAATCTGTAGTTGTTTCCAGATCTCTCCCACACAACGGCCTCCCAGAAGCTTGGATTACAGAAGTACGCCACTACTCCCAGCCGGAGATTCACGATTGAAAGCAGAATGACATGAGCTACACGCAGCTCCGATTTTTTTTTTTTTTTTTTTTTTTGTTGTGTCTGACCTACTTTGAAAGACTTTGTAGTCGACTTACTTACTACTATCGCTGTTGGAAACCAGGTGATAACCGCACAGTATTTTAGAGACGATCAGGTAATGAAAATTTAGAATAAGTAAAACAGTATCAAAAGAAGTTGTGTGGTGGAGCAGCACATGCAATTCACGCTTCCTAGATAATCGTTACTGCATAGAATAATTCTTTTGTCTGCGGCGTCTTCAGTATCCGTCTTCTGGAAGTTTTGCTTGCAGTATATTGTGCAATCTTTTCGTTATGAGTTGGTGCTTGGTTTCCCGATGTTCTTTTGTTTAGTGCATTCGCCTTCTCTTAACCCTGAGAAACCACATACCGAAACTGAGGCACTGCCGGCTGTTCATAAGCAGTGCTCGATGAAGTTATTTCGCTTTTTATTCGTTGCCTTTAATATTCTTCTCATCAGTGGTGAGTGCTGCCTGCAGAAAGCGTTTATCTTGCGAATTCGCGTGAAAGTTTGTGTTCCCTGTGAGGCCCACTACTTGGGATTAACTTGACTGCTCCAGCCAGGTGGCTCGTTGGTCTAGGGGTATGATTCCTGCTTTGGGTGCAGGAGGTCCCGGGTTCAAATCCCGGACGAGCCCTGTCATTTTGACCGTGCTGAAGAGTAGGTGGAACTCAGCCCCGGTTGCAGCTCCTCAATGAAGAGTTGACGCCTGTTATAGCACGTGGATATAACAAGAATGCGGCACCAGTAAAGTACGTAGGTGGAATTCGGTAGAAAGGCAGACGGTAATTTTGCATGCAACGGAAAACAAGGTTGTCTTTGCGGGATATGTGCACCGTGAGTGGAGATTCAGCTTAATTGTGCGACAGTCTACCCTCATCTTACTAGCGACGGCAACAACCAAGGGGTGGCATGTAAGATTGAGCGTGGCTAAGAGTTTCTCATTATTAGTTTGCATCACACTTTGACAGAGCTGTGACAAGGCGAGTAGGGTGAGCTCAGGAAAGCCAGTAGCAAGCGCACTTGAAGTAGCCCTGAAGAACCGGATTATAAATTTTGCCAGCCATAATGGAGCTAGGGGCGTTCTCAGTTACCAAATACCGGTGCAATAAGAGAGCAACAGTATTTGACAGTAAAATGACGCCCTATCCGTCTAGCATACAACATTGCTTGTCTCTGCATACGCGGACGTGAGGTCATCTCGGAAATGAAATCCGAAATGTAGATTAAAATTGTTGTGCTCCCGCCCGGCATCGAACCGGGGACCTTCTGCGTGTAAAGCAGGCGTGATAACCGCTACACCACGGAAACAACGGTCATTTTCATGTACCACCCGGAGACTCGTAATAGCAACAGTTTCTCTTCTGTGTTAGCAAGGGCATCGGCTACGAGCTCCCTCCGATTCGTGAAGTTCCTGTAGTAAAAGACGTCGATGGAAACAATCCAACCGCGACAGACAGGGAGAACGCTGGCTGAGCTGCAGCCCTACATGGTGAGGCCATCAAAGGTGGCGTCATTCACATGCAGTGCGTTTTCGGAACGAATAGGCTCGTTGGTCTAGGGGTATGATTCCTGCTTCGGGTGCAGGAGGTCCCGGGTTCAAATCCCGGACGAGCCCTTGCGTTTTGTACAACGGTGTGGTAACAAATCGCATGGCGGCGGCTGTGTCGCGCATTTCGAGGCCTCCAAGTCAGCGCTAAAATCCGACAACCAGTTCTGAAACCGTTTCATGTTTCATTTGAGCCATGTGCACCCTGCTGATGGAACGTTTGAAGTTGGTTTAAATGAACACAGTAGAGATCGTAGCAAGTGTCTTGCTGAGTGCGACGAAAACGGGTTTCCGCCCGCAATCGAGCCGGGGACCTTCTGCGTGTTCGGCACGGCGCCTGGGCTCGGCGGCAGCTGCTGCTCTTTCCTTCCTTACGAGATACCGTCGATTCGCGCAGTCGTTATTGCAAAAGATGTCACCAAAGGCAATCGCTTCGTTAGCGGCACTTTGCCTGGGCTCGGCGGCAGCTCTACATGGAGGCACCAGCAGCCCAGCCAGGCCGCCGCCGGCACCGGTGCGCCACAGCGCAAGGAGCCGGCGGCCGCCCTGCAATGCCCCTGTCGTTGCATATTCTACCCGCCCCATATCCTCTCCATGTCTGACTCACTACCCCAAATGACACTGCAGTCGACGTGCTTATTACTATCGCTTTTGGAAGAACCAAGGCGCAGTATTCTAGTGTCGAACCGGTACTGCAAATTGGGATTAAGCAAAAATTTATTGTGTGGTCGAGCGACAGCCTCGGCTCGCTCTTCCTACATGATCGCTTCTTGTGCGGAATAATTCCTAGCTCGCCGATGGCTTCAGAGTTGGTCTTCTCGAAGTTTTGCTTTCGCACTGCATTCCGCAATCTTTTCGTTATGAGTTGTGTGCTTCGGTTACCCGACTTTCTTGTGTTTAGTGCGTTTGGCTTCTGTTAACCCTTAGCCACCGCTTGCCGAAATTTCCACACTATCATCTGTCGACCTGCAGAGCTCGATGAAAGCCTCGCGGCCGTTCCTGAGCTCGTGGAACGGTCGAATCTGTAGTTGTTTCCAGATCTCTCCCACACAACGGCCTCCCAGAAGCTTGGATTACAGAAGTACGCCACTACTCCCAGCCGGAGATTCACGATTGAAAGCAGAATGACATGAGCTACACGCAGCTCCGATTTTTTTTTTTTTTTTTTTTTTTGTTGTGTCTGACCTACTTTGAAAGACTTTGTAGTCGACTTACTTACTACTATCGCTGTTGGAAACCAGGTGATAACCGCACAGTATTTTAGAGACGATCAGGTAATGAAAATTTAGAATAAGTAAAACAGTATCAAAAGAAGTTGTGTGGTGGAGCAGCACATGCAATTCACGCTTCCTAGATAATCGTTACTGCATAGAATAATTCTTTTGTCTGCGGCGTCTTCAGTATCCGTCTTCTGGAAGTTTTGCTTGCAGTATATTGTGCAATCTTTTCGTTATGAGTTGGTGCTTGGTTTCCCGATGTTCTTTTGTTTAGTGCATTCGCCTTCTCTTAACCCTGAGAAACCACATACCGAAACTGAGGCACTGCCGGCTGTTCATAAGCAGTGCTCGATGAAGTTATTTCGCTTTTTATTCGTTGCCTTTAATATTCTTCTCATCAGTGGTGAGTGCTGCCTGCAGAAAGCGTTTATCTTGCGAATTCGCGTGAAAGTTTGTGTTCCCTGTGAGGCCCACTACTTGGGATTAACTTGACTGCTCCAGCCAGGTGGCTCGTTGGTCTAGGGGTATGATTCCTGCTTTGGGTGCAAGAGGTCCCGGGTTCAAATCCCGGACGAGCCCTGTCATTTTGACCGTGCTGAAGAGTAGGTGGAACTCAGCCCCGGTTGCAGCTCCTCAATGAAGAGTTGACGCCTGTTATAGCACGTGGATATAACAAGAATGCGGCACCAGTAAAGTACGTAGGTGGAATTCGGTAGAAAGGCAGACGGTAATTTTGCATGCAACGGAAAACAAGGTTGTCTTTGCGGGATATGTGCACCGTGAGTGGAGATTCAGCTTAATTGTGCGACAGTCTACCCTCATCTTACTAGCGACGGCAACAACCAAGGGGTGGCATGTAAGATTGAGCGTGGCTAAGAGTTTCTCATTATTAGTTTGCATCACACTTTGACAGAGCTGTGACAAGGCGAGTAGGGTGAGCTCAGGAAAGCCAGTAGCAAGCGCACTTGAAGTAGCCCTGAAGAACCGGATTATAAATTTTGCCAGCCATAATGGAGCTAGGGGCGTTCTCAGTTACCAAATACCGGTGCAATAAGAGAGCAAAAGTATTTGACAGTAAAATGACGCCCTATCCGTCTAGCATACAACATTGCTTGTCTCTGCATACGCGGACGTGAGGTCATCTCGGAAATGAAATCCGAAATGTAGATTAAAATTGTTGTGCTCCCGCCCGGCATCGAACCGGGGACCTTCTGCGTGTAAAGCAGGCGTGATAACCGCTACACCACGGAAACAACGGTCATTTTCATGTACCACCCGGAGACTCGTAATAGCAACAGTTTCTCTTCTGTGTTAGCAAGGGCATCGGCTACGAGCTCCCTCCGATTTGTGAAGTTCCTGTAGTAAAAGACGTCGATGGAAACAATCCAACCGCGACAGACAGGGAGAACGCTGGCTGAGCTGCAGCCCTACATGGTGAGGCCATCGAAGGTGGCGTCATTCACATGCAGTGCGTTTTCGGAACGAATAGGCTCGTTGGTCTAGGGGTATGATTCCTGCTTCGGGTGCAGGAGGTCCCGGGTTCAAATCCCGGACGAGCCCTTGCGTTTTGTACAACGGTGTGGTAACAAATCGCATGGCGGCGGCTGTGTCGCGCATTTCGAGGCCTCCAAGTCAGCGCTAAAATCCGACAACCAGTTCTGAAACCGTTTCATGTTTCATTTGAGCCATGTGCACCCTGCTGATGGAACGTTTGAAGTTGGTTTAAATGAACACAGTAGAGATCGTAGCAAGTGTCTTGCTGAGTGCGACGAAAACGGGTTTCCGCCCGCAATCGAGCCGGGGACCTTCTGCGTGTTCGGCACGGCGCCTGGGCTCGGCGGCAGCTGCTGCTCTTTCCTTCCTTACGAGATACCGTCGATTCGCGCAGTCGTTATTGCAAAAGATGTCACCAAAGGCAATCGCTTCGTTAGCGGCACTTTGCCTGGGCTCGGCGGCAGCTCTACATGGAGGCACCAGCAGCCCAGCCAGGCCGCCGCCGGCACCGGTGCGCCACAGCGCAAGGAGCCGGCGGCCGCCCTGCAATGCCCCTGTCGTTGCATATTCCACCCGCCCCATATCCTCTCCATGTCTGACTCACTACCCCAAATGACACTGCAGTCGACGTGCTTATTACTATCGCTTTTGGAAGAACCAAGGCGCAGTATTCTAGTGTCGAACCGGTACTGCAAATTGGGATTAAGCAAAAATTTATTGTGTGGTCGAGCGACAGCCTCGGCTCGCTCTTCCTACATGATCGCTTCTTGTGCGGAATAATTCCTAGCTCGCCGATGGCTTCAGAGTTGGTCTTCTCGAAGTTTTGCTTTCGCACTGCATTCCGCAATCTTTTCGTTATGAGTTGTGTGCTTCGGTTACCCGACTTTCTTGTGTTTAGTGCGTTTGGCTTCTCTTAACCCTTAGCCACCGCTTGCCGAAATTTCCACACTATCATCTGTCGACCTGCAGAGCTCGATGAAAGCCTCGCGGCCGTTCCTGAGCTCGTGGAACGGTCGAATCTGTAGTTGTTTCCAGATCTCTCCCACACAACGGCCTCCCAGAAGCTTGGATTACAGAAGTACGCCACTACTCCCAGCCGGAGATTCACGATTGAAAGCAGAATGACATGAGCTACACGCAGCTCCGATTTTTTTTTTTTTTTTTTTTTTTTGTTGTGTCTGACCTACTTTGAAAGACTTTGTAGTCGACTTACTTACTACTATCGCTGTTGGAAACCAGGTGATAACCGCACAGTATTTTAGAGACGATCAGGTAATGAAAATTTAGAATAAGTAAAACAGTATCAAAAGAAGTTGTGTGGTGGAGCAGCACATGCAATTCACGCTTCCTAGATAATCGTTACTGCATAGAATAATTCTTTTGTCTGCGGCGTCTTCAGTATCCGTCTTCTGGAAGTTTTGCTTGCAGTATATTGTGCAATCTTTTCGTTATGAGTTGGTGCTTGGTTTCCCGATGTTCTTTTGTTTAGTGCATTCGCCTTCTCTTAACCCTGAGAAACCACATACCGAAACTGAGGCACTGCCGGCTGTTCATAAGCAGTGCTCGATGAAGTTATTTCGCTTTTTATTCGTTGCCTTTAATATTCTTCTCATCAGTGGTGAGTGCTGCCTGCAGAAAGCGTTTATCTTGCGAATTCGCGTGAAAGTTTGTGTTCCCTGTGAGGCCCACTACTTGGGATTAACTTGACTGCTCCAGCCAGGTGGCTCGTTGGTCTAGGGGTATGATTCCTGCTTTGGGTGCAAGAGGTCCCGGGTTCAAATCCCGGACGAGCCCTGTCATTTTGACCGTGCTGAAGAGTAGGTGGAACTCAGCCCCGGTTGCAGCTCCTCAATGAAGAGTTGACGCCTGTTATAGCACGTGGATATAACAAGAATGCGGCACCAGTAAAGTACGTAGGTGGAATTCGGTAGAAAGGCAGACGGTAATTTTGCATGCAACGGAAAACAAGGTTGTCTTTGCGGGATATGTGCACCGTGAGTGGAGATTCAGCTTAATTGTGCGACAGTCTACCCTCATCTTACTAGCGACGGCAACAACCAAGGGGTGGCATGTAAGATTGAGCGTGGCTAAGAGTTTCTCATTATTAGTTTGCATCACACTTTGACAGAGCTGTGACAAGGCGAGTAGGGTGAGCTCAGGAAAGCCAGTAGCAAGCGCACTTGAAGTAGCCCTGAAGAACCGGATTATAAATTTTGCCAGCCATAATGGAGCTAGGGGCGTTCTCAGTTACCAAATACCGGTGCAATAAGAGAGCAAAAGTATTTGACAGTAAAATGACGCCCTATCCGTCTAGCATACAACATTGCTTGTCTCTGCATACGCGGACGTGAGGTCATCTCGGAAATGAAATCCGAAATGTAGATTAAAATTGTTGTGCTCCCGCCCGGCATCGAACCGGGGACCTTCTGCGTGTAAAGCAGGCGTGATAACCGCTACACCACGGAAACAACGGTCATTTTCATGTACCACCCGGAGACTCGTAATAGCAACAGTTTCTCTTCTGTGTTAGCAAGGGCATCGGCTACGAGCTCCCTCCGATTCGTGAAGTTCCTGTAGTAAAAGACGTCGATGGAAACAATCCAACCGCGACAGACAGGGAGAACGCTGGCTGAGCTGCAGCCCTACATGGTGAGGCCATCGAAGGTGGCGTCATTCACATGCAGTGCGTTTTCGGAACGAATAGGCTCGTTGGTCTAGGGGTATGATTCCTGCTTCGGGTGCAGGAGGTCCCGGGTTCAAATCCCGGACGAGCCCTTGCGTTTTGTACAACGGTGTGGTAACAAATCGCATGGCGGCGGCTGTGTCGCGCATTTCGAGGCCTCCAAGTCAGCGCTAAAATCCGACAACCAGTTCTGAAACCGTTTCATGTTTCATTTGAGCCATGTGCACCCTGCTGATGGAACGTTTGAAGTTGGTTTAAATGAACACAGTAGAGATCGTAGCAAGTGTCTTGCTGAGTGCGACGAAAACGGGTTTCCGCCCGCAATCGAGCCGGGGACCTTCTGCGTGTTCGGCACGGCGCCTGGGCTCGGCGGCAGCTGCTGCTCTTTCCTTCCTTACGAGATACCGTCGATTCGCGCAGTCGTTATTGCAAAAGATGTCACCAAAGGCAATCGCTTCGTTAGCGGCACTTTGCCTGTGCTCGGCGGCAGCTCTACATGGAGGCACCAGCAGCCCAGCCAGGCCGCCGCCGGCACCGGTGCGCCACAGCGCAAGGAGCCGGCGGCCGCCCTGCAATGCCCCTGTCGTTGCATATTCCACCCGCCCCATATCCTCTCCATGTCTGACTCACTACCCCAAATGACACTGCAGTCGACGTGCTTATTACTATCGCTTTTGGAAGAACCAAGGCGCAGTATTCTAGTGTCGAACCGGTACTGCAAATTGGGATTAAGCAAAAATTTATTGTGTGGTCGAGCGACAGCCTCGGCTCGCTCTTCCTACATGATCGCTTCTTGTGCGGAATAATTCCTAGCTCGCCGATGGCTTCAGAGTTGGTCTTCTCGAAGTTTTGCTTTCGCACTGCATTCCGCAATCTTTTCGTTATGAGTTGTGTGCTTCGGTTACCCGACTTTCTTGTGTTTAGTGCGTTTGGCTTCTCTTAACCCTTAGCCACCGCTTGCCGAAATTTCCACACTATCATCTGTCGACCTGCAGAGCTCGATGAAAGCCTCGCGGCCGTTCCTGAGCTCGTGGAACGGTCGAATCTGTAGTTGTTTCCAGATCTCTCCCACACAACGGCCTCCCAGAAGCTTGGATTACAGAAGTACGCCACTACTCCCAGCCGGAGATTCACGATTGAAAGCAGAATGACATGAGCTACACGCAGCTCCGATTTTTTTTTTTTTTTTTTTTTTGTTGTGTCTGACCTACTTTGAAAGACTTTGTAGTCGACTTACTTACTACTATCGCTGTTGGAAACCAGGTGATAACCGCACAGTATTTTAGAGACGATCAGGTAATGAAAATTTAGAATAAGTAAAACAGTATCAAAAGAAGTTGTGTGGTGGAGCAGCACATGCAATTCACGCTTCCTAGATAATCGTTACTGCATAGAATAATTCTTTTGTCTGCGGCGTCTTCAGTATCCGTCTTCTGGAAGTTTTGCTTGCAGTATATTGTGCAATCTTTTCGTTATGAGTTGGTGCTTGGTTTCCCGATGTTCTTTTGTTTAGTGCATTCGCCTTCTCTTAACCCTGAGAAACCACATACCGAAACTGAGGCACTGCCGGCTGTTCATAAGCAGTGCTCGATGAAGTTATTTCGCTTTTTATTCGTTGCCTTTAATATTCTTCTCATCAGTGGTGAGTGCTGCCTGCAGAAAGCGTTTATCTTGCGAATTCGCGTGAAAGTTTGTGTTCCCTGTGAGGCCCACTACTTGGGATTAACTTGACTGCTCCAGCCAGGTGGCTCGTTGGTCTAGGGGTATGATTCCTGCTTTGGGTGCAGGAGGTCCCGGGTTCAAATCCCGGACGAGCCCTGTCATTTTGACCGTGCTGAAGAGTAGGTGGAACTCAGCCCCGGTTGCAGCTCCTCAATGAAGAGTTGACGCCTGTTATAGCACGTGGATATAACAAGAATGCGGCACCAGTAAAGTACGTAGGTGGAATTCGGTAGAAAGGCAGACGGTAATTTTGCATGCAACGGAAAACAAGGTTGTCTTTGCGGGATATGTGCACCGTGAGTGGAGATTCAGCTTAATTGTGCGACAGTCTACCCTCATCTTACTAGCGACGGCAACAACCAAGGGGTGGCATGTAAGATTGAGCGTGGCTAAGAGTTTCTCATTATTAGTTTGCATCACACTTTGACAGAGCTGTGACAAGGCGAGTAGGGTGAGCTCAGGAAAGCCAGTAGCAAGCGCACTTGAAGTAGCCCTGAAGAACCGGATTATAAATTTTGCCAGCCATAATGGAGCTAGGGGCGTTCTCAGTTACCAAATACCGGTGCAATAAGAGAGCAAAAGTATTTGACAGTAAAATGACGCCCTATCCGTCTAGCATACAACATTGCTTGTCTCTGCATACGCGGACGTGAGGTCATCTCGGAAATGAAATCCGAAATGTAGATTAAAATTGTTGTGCTCCCGCCCGGCATCGAACCGGGGACCTTCTGCGTGTAAAGCAGGCGTGATAACCGCTACACCACGGAAACAACGGTCATTTTCATGTACCACCCGGAGACTCGTAATAGCAACAGTTTCTCTTCTGTGTTAGCAAGGGCATCGGCTACGAGCTCCCTCCGATTCGTGAAGTTCCTGTAGTAAAAGACGTCGATGGAAACAATCCAACCGCGACAGACAGGGAGAACGCTGGCTGAGCTGCAGCCCTACATGGTGAGGCCATCAAAGGTGGCGTCATTCACATGCAGTGCGTTTTCGGAACGAATAGGCTCGTTGGTCTAGGGGTATGATTCCTGCTTCGGGTGCAGGAGGTCCCGGGTTCAAATCCCGGACGAGCCCTTGCGTTTTGTACAACGGTGTGGTAACAAATCGCATGGCGGCGGCTGTGTCGCGCATTTCGAGGCCTCCAAGTCAGCGCTAAAATCCGACAACCAGTTCTGAAACCGTTTCATGTTTCATTTGAGCCATGTGCACCCTGCTGATGGAACGTTTGAAGTTGGTTTAAATGAACACAGTAGAGATCGTAGCAAGTGTCTTGCTGAGTGCGACGAAAACGGGTTTCCGCCCGCAATCGAGCCGGGGACCTTCTGCGTGTTCGGCACGGCGCCTGGGCTCGGCGGCAGCTGCTGCTCTTTCCTTCCTTACGAGATACCGTCGATTCGCGCAGTCGTTATTGCAAAAGATGTCACCAAAGGCAATCGCTTCGTTAGCGGCACTTTACCTGGGCTCGGCGGCAGCTCTACATGGAGGCACCAGCAGCCCAGCCAGGCCGCCGCCGGCACCGGTGCGCCACAGCGCAAGGAGCCGGCGGCCGCCCTGCAATGCCCCTGTCGTTGCATATTCTACCCGCCCCATATCCTCTCCATGTCTGACTCACTACCCCAAATGACACTGCAGTCGACGTGCTTATTACTATCGCTTTTGGAAGAACCAAGGCGCAGTATTCTAGTGTCGAACCGGTACTGCAAATTGGGATTAAGCAAAAATTTATTGTGTGGTCGAGCGACAGCCTCGGCTCGCTCTTCCTACATGATCGCTTCTTGTGCGGAATAATTCCTAGCTCGCCGATGGCTTCAGAGTTGGTCTTCTCGAAGTTTTGCTTTCGCACTGCATTCCGCAATCTTTTCGTTATGAGTTGTGTGCTTCGGTTACCCGACTTTCTTGTGTTTAGTGCGTTTGGCTTCTGTTAACCCTTAGCCACCGCTTGCCGAAATTTCCACACTATCATCTGTCGACCTGCAGAGCTCGATGAAAGCCTCGCGGCCGTTCCTGAGCTCGTGGAACGGTCGAATCTGTAGTTGTTTCCAGATCTCTCCCACACAACGGCCTCCCAGAAGCTTGGATTACAGAAGTACGCCACTACTCCCAGCCGGAGATTCACGATTGAAAGCAGAATGACATGAGCTACACGCAGCTCCGATTTTTTTTTTTTTTTTTTTTTTTGTTGTGTCTGACCTACTTTGAAAGACTTTGTAGTCGACTTACTTACTACTATCGCTGTTGGAAACCAGGTGATAACCGCACAGTATTTTAGAGACGATCAGGTAATGAAAATTTAGAATAAGTAAAACAGTATCAAAAGAAGTTGTGTGGTGGAGCAGCACATGCAATTCACGCTTCCTAGATAATCGTTACTGCATAGAATAATTCTTTTGTCTGCGGCGTCTTCAGTATCCGTCTTCTGGAAGTTTTGCTTGCAGTATATTGTGCAATCTTTTCGTTATGAGTTGGTGCTTGGTTTCCCGATGTTCTTTTGTTTAGTGCATTCGCCTTCTCTTAACCCTGAGAAACCACATACCGAAACTGAGGCACTGCCGGCTGTTCATAAGCAGTGCTCGATGAAGTTATTTCGCTTTTTATTCGTTGCCTTTAATATTCTTCTCATCAGTGGTGAGTGCTGCCTGCAGAAAGCGTTTATCTTGCGAATTCGCGTGAAAGTTTGTGTTCCCTGTGAGGCCCACTACTTGGGATTAACTTGACTGCTCCAGCCAGGTGGCTCGTTGGTCTAGGGGTATGATTCCTGCTTTGGGTGCAAGAGGTCCCGGGTTCAAATCCCGGACGAGCCCTGTCATTTTGACCGTGCTGAAGAGTAGGTGGAACTCAGCCCCGGTTGCAGCTCCTCAATGAAGAGTTGACGCCTGTTATAGCACGTGGATATAACAAGAATGCGGCACCAGTAAAGTACGTAGGTGGAATTCGGTAGAAAGGCAGACGGTAATTTTGCATGCAACGGAAAACAAGGTTGTCTTTGCGGGATATGTGCACCGTGAGTGGAGATTCAGCTTAATTGTGCGACAGTCTACCCTCATCTTACTAGCGACGGCAACAACCAAGGGGTGGCATGTAAGATTGAGCGTGGCTAAGAGTTTCTCATTATTAGTTTGCATCACACTTTGACAGAGCTGTGACAAGGCGAGTAGGGTGAGCTCAGGAAAGCCAGTAGCAAGCGCACTTGAAGTAGCCCTGAAGAACCGGATTATAAATTTTGCCAGCCATAATGGAGCTAGGGGCGTTCTCAGTTACCAAATACCGGTGCAATAAGAGAGCAAAAGTATTTGACAGTAAAATGACGCCCTATCCGTCTAGCATACAACATTGCTTGTCTCTGCATACGCGGACGTGAGGTCATCTCGGAAATGAAATCCGAAATGTAGATTAAAATTGTTGTGCTCCCGCCCGGCATCAAACCGGGGACCTTCTGCGTGTAAAGCAGGCGTGATAACCGCTACACCACGGAAACAACGGTCATTTTCATGTACCACCCGGAGACTCGTAATAGCAACAGTTTCTCTTCTGTGTTAGCAAGGGCATCGGCTACGAGCTCCCTCCGATTTGTGAAGTTCCTGTAGTAAAAGACGTCGATGGAAACAATCCAACCGCGACAGACAGGGAGAACGCTGGCTGAGCTGCAGCCCTACATGGTGAGGCCATCGAAGGTGGCGTCATTCACATGCAGTGCGTTTTCGGAACGAATAGGCTCGTTGGTCTAGGGGTATGATTCCTGCTTCGGGTGCAGGAGGTCCCGGGTTCAAATCCCGGACGAGCCCTTGCGTTTTGTACAACGGTGTGGTAACAAATCGCATGGCGGCGGCTGTGTCGCGCATTTCGAGGCCTCCAAGTCAGCGCTAAAATCCGACAACCAGTTCTGAAACCGTTTCATGTTTCATTTGAGCCATGTGCACCCTGCTGATGGAACGTTTGAAGTTGGTTTAAATGAACACAGTAGAGATCGTAGCAAGTGTCTTGCTGAGTGCGACGAAAACGGGTTTCCGCCCGCAATCGAGCCGGGGACCTTCTGCGTGTTCGGCACGGCGCCTGGGCTCGGCGGCAGCTGCTGCTCTTTCCTTCCTTACGAGATACCGTCGATTCGCGCAGTCGTTATTGCAAAAGATGTCACCAAAGGCAATCGCTTCGTTAGCGGCACTTTGCCTGGGCTCGGCGGCAGCTCTACATGGAGGCACCAGCAGCCCAGCCAGGCCGCCGCCGGCACCGGTGCGCCACAGCGCAAGGAGCCGGCGGCCGCCCTGCAATGCCCCTGTCGTTGCATATTCCACCCGCCCCATATCCTCTCCATGTCTGACTCACTACCCCAAATGACACTGCAGTCGACGTGCTTATTACTATCGCTTTTGGAAGAACCAAGGCGCAGTATTCTAGTGTCGAACCGGTACTGCAAATTGGGATTAAGCAAAAATTTATTGTGTGGTCGAGCGACAGCCTCGGCTCGCTCTTCCTACATGATCGCTTCTTGTGCGGAATAATTCCTAGCTCGCCGATGGCTTCAGAGTTGGTCTTCTCGAAGTTTTGCTTTCGCACTGCATTCCGCAATCTTTTCGTTATGAGTTGTGTGCTTCGGTTACCCGACTTTCTTGTGTTTAGTGCGTTTGGCTTCTCTTAACCCTTAGCCACCGCTTGCCGAAATTTCCACACTATCATCTGTCGACCTGCAGAGCTCGATGAAAGCCTCGCGGCCGTTCCTGAGCTCGTGGAACGGTCGAATCTGTAGTTGTTTCCAGATCTCTCCCACACAACGGCCTCCCAGAAGCTTGGATTACAGAAGTACGCCACTACTCCCAGCCGGAGATTCACGATTGAAAGCAGAATGACATGAGCTACACGCAGCTCCGATTTTTTTTTTTTTTTTTTTTTTGTTGTGTCTGACCTACTTTGAAAGACTTTGTAGTCGACTTACTTACTACTATCGCTGTTGGAAACCAGGTGATAACCGCACAGTATTTTAGAGACGATCAGGTAATGAAAATTTAGAATAAGTAAAACAGTATCAAAAGAAGTTGTGTGGTGGAGCAGCACATGCAATTCACGCTTCCTAGATAATCGTTACTGCATAGAATAATTCTTTTGTCTGCGGCGTCTTCAGTATCCGTCTTCTGGAAGTTTTGCTTGCAGTATATTGTGCAATCTTTTCGTTATGAGTTGGTGCTTGGTTTCCCGATGTTCTTTTGTTTAGTGCATTCGCCTTCTCTTAACCCTGAGAAACCACATACCGAAACTGAGGCACTGCCGGCTGTTCATAAGCAGTGCTCGATGAAGTTATTTCGCTTTTTATTCGTTGCCTTTAATATTCTTCTCATCAGTGGTGAGTGCTGCCTGCAGAAAGCGTTTATCTTGCGAATTCGCGTGAAAGTTTGTGTTCCCTGTGAGGCCCACTACTTGGGATTAACTTGACTGCTCCAGCCAGGTGGCTCGTTGGTCTACTAGTCGCGCTTGCGACACCGTGCTGGTCGGACGTGTCAGTGCTCCGCTCCACCGCGTGTTCACAAGGCGTGTTTTCCACTCATATTACTGTTTGCTAGTGTTGTGTTATTCTGCAGTTTATATCTTTTTCCATTTGTATTTTTGTTGCGGTCTTATTGTAGCGGGTTAACCGCTCGCTATCTGCTGCAATGTCCAGGTTATTTCCGCGGAAGTGTACACTCCGTTTTGATTTCGACAAGTCCACCCGATCTGTGCAACCGAGTTCACTGGAGATACATGACTGGATCGTTGATGTTATTGGGATTACATCTGACCAAGTGCACACCGCCTCTTATGATACCGAGCAGTATTGTTTCTTTGTTAAATTACTGAATCCTGTATTACTGGAGAAGATCATGACGAAGCACGGAGGAAGTGCTATTTTCCGACACCGGGACGACTCTGTAAGTACAGTGCTCATTTCCAATGCCGATGTAGACTACACGAACGTGCGTATTTTCAACTTACCCCCTGAAGTAGAAAATTGTTATCTAAAGGAGGTACTGTCCAAATTCGGTGACGTTAAACAGATTCGACATGAACGGTGGTCAAGTCAACATAGGTTGCAATGTTACAGTGGCGTTCGCTCTGTAGAAATGCATGTCAAGCAGAATATTCCATCCCATATACTTGTTTGTGACTATAAGGCTCACGTTACTTATATTGGCCAAACACCGACCTGTCATATCTGTAATGAGAGTGGTCACTTGCGTCAAGACTGCCCCAGGCGCATGTTTGTGTTAAAGAATTCCCTCCAGCAGCGTAAAAGGCTTACTTTGGCGGATGTAGTGGCAGCCAAGCCGATGACGGAGATTGGGCTCCCTAATTCTGAAATGCCTTCGGAACAGCAACAAGAAATTCGTTCTGATGAGTTTCCGGTTCTGGTTCGGAGAGACAAAGGTGCGTTGCCCCCTGCAAAACTCGATGCCGCGACCAATAAGAGGCGCAGAACTTGTGACAGTAGTGCCTCTGATACCGACACCTCTAGTGCGCATGAGACCGCGACAAAGGACGATCGGGAATCCGGCTCGGAAGCGAAAGCTCCGATCGGTGAGGCTATTGTGGACGCTTCTCCTCCCACAATTTCAAGTGCCGATACTTCCGTGGACGTTAAGCAGTTGCCGCTGGCTAGTGCCTTAGAACTTCCGCTACAGCCAACTCAGGCCGACCAACCTGTACGTGTGGCTCACATTCCTGCAGGAAGTACACACACAGAGGCCTGTGATGGTGGTATACAAACATCTCTGAGCGCAAACGGTACACATCACGTGGCAGCCGCTTCGGTTCAGGACTCACAACAAGGGGAATGTCAACAACTCCAGGAAATAATACAAACACAGCTGTCCGGGTCTGTCGGTGACAACAAACCGTTGCGGGCAGAGAATGTTGCCAAACAGGCTGATAGTGCGAGTGATAGTTCAGCTGCTCGCTCGCCGGCGGTGTCGCCGCGTGCGATCCCTTCACGGGATGTGCCGGGAGAGCAGCTTGACATCACCCACGACCCTCCCACGCCGCCAGCTGCAGAGGTGCTCCACAGTGTCCGCCCCAGGATCCGAGTGCAACCTAATGTAAATGCTGTGCGTAAAAAGAGTAAGAACAAAGACGCACGAATACAACTCAGTGACGTCACAGACACGAATTTCCCGGCCACAAATATGGAATGGCATGAAGATGTTGCCCTTTAAAGATATTTGCTCCTTCCGCCTCTTCCACGTACTGTCATAATGTCGCAGGCCTATACGATCACGACATTAAATATTAATAAAATCCGGTCGGAGGTGAAACTGAGTGCCTTAAAACAATATCTCTATGAGTCGGGAACAGATATCGCTCTTTTGCAGGAGGTGGCCATGCCACACTTAACTCTTCCTGGTTTTGTTGCTATTACAAATTTTTCCCCCGACTCGAACGTGGGGACTGCCATCTTACTTAGAGAAGGCATTCCCGCCACTCAGGTTGACAAGTTAGATTCCGGTAGAGGTGTGGGTGTCACCGTTTTTGGCGTCACCATCATTAACTTGTACGCGCCTTCTGGCAGTACCTATAGGGCGGAACGAGCAAACTTTTTTAAGGAACAAATCATCTATTTGTTACGGAAAAATCCCGAACGTGTTATCATTGGAGGTGATTTTAATTGTGTTTTATCCCAGAAAGATCAGTCCCCGAATTTTAATTATTCGCCTGAATTAAAGCGTCTCGTGACCGACCTCAAACTGAAAGACGCGTGGGAAATTAGGTACCCGACCTTGGTACGATTCACACACATCGTCGCGCATTCCTGCAGCAGAATTGACAGGATTTATGTTTCCGACGTTTTAGAGAATGTCTTGTTACAAATTGCAACAATACCCTCCAGCTTCTCTGATCACAGTGGTGTCGTTGCGTGCCTGAATTTGCTGCCACAACCAACGCGTTGGTATAAAAATCAATGGAACTTGAACGTCTCCTTATTAACGGATGCTGACCTAGAGGCGGCGGTGCGACGCGCTTGGGAGCAGTGCTTGCGCACTACCACAAACTTTCGTAGCACCATAGCGTGGTGGACTCAGCATGCAAAACCCAAACTGCGAAAAGTTGTTATATTCTTCGGTATTGAAAGAGCAGCCGCGATAAAGAAGACGATGGAGTTCTACTACACTGTCTTACGCGACCTCTGTGATAGAGCCGACGCCGCGCACACCAGAATAGACGACATTCGAAAAATAAAGGCGAAATTAATCAATCTTAAGAGGATGCAACTGGAAGGTCTTAAGATCAAATCTAAAGTGAAGTCGGTCAGGGACGATGAAACAGCCGCTCTATACCACCTTGTCAAACATGCTAAGAACAGAAGGAGGACTTTTATTGAGGCCCTGAAACTCGGTGATGGCACGACTGTCGACACCCAGCGAGAGATTATCAAGGCACTACACGACTATTTTGTTGACACCTACACGTCAGCGGCTACTCATGACGGCTGCTATGACGAACTGTTTAGTGCCATTTCCTCTACTATAACTAGAGAAGACAATGACACAATTTCATTAGAATTTAGTAATAAAGATGTTTTGGAGATTGTCTGCCACTCGCCGATCAGGAAGTCCCCTGGTCCTGACGGATTACCCATTGAATTTTACAGGAGGTATTGGCACATCATCGGGGACAAAATCACCCAATTAGTGAACGAAGTTTTTCAAGGGAAGCCTATACCACTTGCCTTTAAGGAATGCACAATTGTGCTTATCCCTAAAGGCAGAGGTACCAAAAATATCGCCAACTTCCGCCCCATTTCATTGTTAAACTCCGATTATAAAATAGTCGCCCGTGCAATCAACACGCGAATGATGCCCCTCACTGCTAAATTCATTGGACGTCAGCAGACATGTGCCTTCGGGAGAACTGTATTGCAAACGGCAGCTTTTTACCGGGATATCATTGCGTTAACGAACGCCAGTAACGTGAAGTGTGGGCTGATCTTTCTGGACTTTTTTAAAGCTTTTGACCTCGTCGCTCACGAGTACCTCCTTGAAACCATGAAAAGATTCGGTTTCTTGCAGAACGCGATTGACATGATCACAAACATGGCACTAGGGATCAACGCAAGGCTTTCTGTCAACTCGCAACTAACCCAACCGATTCAAATCAACAGAGGGATTCCACAAGGCAGCCCTTTGTCCATGTTACTTTTTGTTCTTTCACTCGAACCTCTGTTACTCCAACTGCAGGCGAAACTCACAGGGCTAACACTTTCAGGAGAAAAAACTGTCGTAGGCGCCTATGCCGACGATGTGGGTGTGGTTGTCCGCAATGAGAATGATGTCACCACTTTAGCGGCTCACCTCCAGCGATACTGTTTGGCGTCGGGGGCTAAATTGAATGACAAGAAAAGTAAATTTCTTAACCTCTGTGGCCTCCAGCATTTGCGAGTTGGCTACGCTCAGGAAGTCAGCGTCCACAAGGCTCTCGGCATCATATTGACGGCGTCCTCTTTAAAGATGGCGGCGGCAAACTGGAGGGAAATAGTGCGTAAACTTACCGGTGCTCTCATTGAAAATTCCCACAGAAGCCTCAATCAATTTGATCGGATTCATCTGGTCAACTCCTGTATTTTATCCAAAGCCTTCTACACGGTGCAGCTCCTGCCACTGCCTGCAGTCATTGCTAAGCAAATTATGTCGAAGGTGACCAATTTTATTGGGAGAGGGGAAATTTTTCGCGTGTCTGCCAAAACTGCGACACTCCACCCCCAGAATGGAGGGATGGGATTAGTAGATATCAAGGTGAAAGCGATGGCTCTCTATGTTACAAGGACGACCGCTATAATTAACAATGATCCTTCCGGCATTACAGAGCAATTATTCACTGCAATCAGGCCGCAAAGTCTTGACCCACCGCTGAATATTCAGCCCATCAGTTATCGGCTAAAACATATCAGAGATTATTACCTTTCACGGAGCTACATCAGTAAAGAGGTCATAAACTCTCAACGTTTAACTGCACAAGCCATAATAGCGGACTGGAGACAACACGAAGGAACGAATCCTTTGGCAACGAAGCTCGGTGGCATGAACTGGGATATTGTATGGCGCAATGTCAGTTCCCGTGTCCTCAGTTCCGATGCTCGCACTGCCTGGTACAAAGCCATCAATGATGTGGTTAGCACGAACGAGAGGTTACATAAAATCGGGCTCAGTGACACCCCTCTCTGTCGTCGCTGCCAACTGACGGATACAGTTATCCACCGTTACACCTGCGGGGACCGTCTCCAGAACTGGGTTTGGCTTCGACAAAAAATAGCTCTTATTACCAGGACTACAACCGCCAATGTTTCGTCAGCACTACTGTCTCGTCCTGATGTGCATTTTTATCCGCAGACGAAAAACAATGCAGTTTTGTGGTTGCTGGGTACCTATTCCAGCTACGTCTTTAATAATTTTGGCGGTGACAATTATTTGGAATTCAAGATGTTTATGGATATCGAATTCGCCAAAACATGTACGTACCCGAATCATGGGAAACTCTTCGGCAATATGCTTAAAATAGCGTTTCATCGCATGGGTATCGGATAGGTCAACTGAGTGTGAAGGGGTGAGGCCGGGCCGCGGGACACCAGTGGTGCCGCGAAGAGGCCCCACTGCTTCTGTGTCGCGTCCGGACTCCCCCTCACACTGCGGCTTTCACTGACTCGCTGGACACTGGCTACAGGAACTTTCATTGAGTGAGATACGAAGCTGTGTTTATGTTACGTTTATTCTTCGAGCAGCACTTCTAATATGCCCAAGGGCGAAGTCTTTTCGTTGTCTTTTTCACCATTCCAATTTATTTTCATAGAAGGTTACGGGTTTCGTTTAAAAAAAAAAAAAAAAAAAGAAAGGTGGCGCAATTGGTTGGCGCACAGTCCTTATAAGGCAGTAGCCGTGAGCAATGCCGGGGTTGTGAGTTCGAGCCTCACATGGGGCATACTTTTACCAATTGTTCCTTTTTTTATGTGCTCTCGTTGTGTCTCTAAATTTGCTTTTTTTTACTGCTGTGTGGAAATGACCGAGGTGGTCAATCGGCGTTTTCAGTTTCAAGTTGGTTGATGTGGTGCATTCCAGGTACGGCTTTCATGACGCACGGGTCGAATTACTTTAAATTTGAAGTTAAGGTTCTTGTTTTTACTAGTTTTTCTAGGGATGTTTTTTCTTTTTTCTCTTTTCCCTTTTTTTCCCCCCGTATGTGTGCTGTTCGCTGCATACCAATACATTCCGTTGCATTACTTTGGAGGAATTTATTCATTTTTCATTTCGCATGTATGTTTCCACGTATTGGACCATCCGGAGGAACTACTTGCTCTTACGCAGGAATATCTGGATCAACGGGGGAACACCCACGTTCATTGTCATCGGGGGAGCTACATCAACTAATTGTACAGCCACAGAAGCTCGCCAACGACGGCAATTATGGAGAGCGCAAGGCCGGGCTATAAGGGGAGTTGGGAGGCCCGTAATAAAAAAAAAAAAAAAAAAAAAAGGGGTATGATTCCTGCTTTGGGTGCAGGAGGTCCCGGGTTCAAATCCCGGACGAGCCCTGCCATTTTGACCGTGCTGAAGAGTAGGTGGAACTCAGCCCCGGTTGCAGCTCCTCAATGAAGAGTTGACGCCTGTTATAGCACGTGGATATAACAAGAATGCGGCACCAGTAAAGTACGTAGGTGGAATTCGGTAGAAAGGCAGACGGTAATTTTGCATGCAACGGAAAACAAGGTTGTCTTTGCGGGATATGTGCACCGTGAGTGGAGATTCAGCTTAATTGTGCGACAGTCTACCCTCATCTTACTAGCGACGGCAACAACCAAGGGGTGGCATGTAAGATTGAGCGTGGCTAAGAGTTTCTCATTATTAGTTTGCATCACACTTTGACAGAGCTGTGACAAGGCGAGTAGGGTGAGCTCAGGAAAGCCAGTAGCAAGCGCACTTGAAGTAGCCCTGAAAAACCGGATTATAAATTTTGCCAGCCATAATGGAGCTAGGGGCGTTCTCAGTTACCAAATACCGGTGCAATAAGAGAGCAACAGTATTTGACAGTAAAATGACGCCCTATCCGTCTAGCATACAACATTGCTTGTCTCTGCATACGCGGACGTGAGGTCATCTCGGAAATGAAATCCGAAATGTAGATTAAAATTGTTGTGCTCCCGCCCGGCATCGAAACGGGGACCTTCTGCGTGTAAAGCAGGCGTGATAACCGCTACACCACGGAAACAACGGTCATTTTCATGTACCACCCGGAGACTCGTAATAGCAACAGTTTCTCTTCTGTGTTAGCAAGGGCATCGGCTACGAGCTCCCTACGATTCGTGAAGTTCCTGTAGTAAAAGACGTCGATGGAAACAATCCAACCGCGACAGACAGGGAGAACGCTGGCTGAGCTGCAGCCCTACATGGTGAGGCCATCAAAGGTGGCGTCATTCACATGCAGTGCGTTTTCGGAACGAATAGGCTCGTTGGTCTAGGGGTATGATTCCTGCTTCGGGTGCAGGAGGTCCCGGGTTCAAATCCCGGACGAGCCCTTGCGTTTTGTACAACGGTGTGGTAACAAATCGCATGGCGGCGGCTGTGTCGCGCATTTCGAGGCCTCCAAGTCAGCGCTAAAATCCGACAACCAGTTCTGAAACCGTTTCATGTTTCATTTGAGCCATGTGCACCCTGCTGATGGAACGTTTGAAGTTGGTTTAAATGAACACAGTAGAGATCGTAGCAAGTGTCTTGCTGAGTGCGACGAAAACGGGTTTCCGCCCGCAATCGAGCCGGGGACCTTCTGCGTGTTCGGCACGGCGCCTGGGCTCGGCGGCAGCTGCTGCTCTTTCCTTCCTTACGAGATACCGTCGATTCGCGCAGTCGTTATTGCAAAAGATGTCACCAAAGGCAATCGCTTCGTTAGCGGCACTTTGCCTGGGCTCGGCGGCAGCTCTACATGGAGGCACCAGCAGCCCAGCCAGACCGCCGCCGGCACCGGTGCGCCACAGCGCAAGGAGCCGGCGGCCGCCCTGCAATGCCCCTGTCGTTGCATATTCCACCCGCCTCATATCCTCTCCATGTCTGACTCACTACCCCAAATGACACTGCAGTCGACGTGCTTATTACTATCGCTTTTGGAAGAACCAAGGCGCAGTATTCTAGTGTCGAACCGGTACTGCAAATTGGGATTAAGCAAAAATTTATTGTGTGGTCGAGCGACAGCCTCGGCTCGCTCTTCCTACATGATCGCTTCTTGTGCGGAATAATTCCTAGCTCGCCGATGGCTTCAGAGTTGGTCTTCTCGAAGTTTTGCTTTCGCACTGCATTCCGCAATCTTTTCGTTATGAGTTGTGTGCTTCGGTTACCCGACTTTCTTGTGTTTAGTGCGTTTGGCTTCTCTTAACCCTTAGCCACCGCTTGCCGAAATTTCCACACTATCATCTGTCGACCTGCAGAGCTCGATGAAGGCCTCGCGGCCGTTCCTGAGCTCGTGGAACGGTCGAATCTGTAGTTGTTTCCAGATCTCTCCCACACAACGGCCTCCCAGAAGCTTGGATTACAGAAGTACGCCACTACTCCCAGCCGGAGATTCACGATTGAAAGCAGAATGACATGAGCTACACGCAGCTCCGATTTTTTTTTTTGTTGTTGTTGTTGTGTCTGACCTACTTTGAAAGACTTTGTAGTCGACTTACTTACTACTATCGCTGTTGGAAACCAGGTGATAACCGCACAGTATTTTAGAGACGATCAGGTAATGAAAATTTAGAATAAGTAAAACAGTATCAAAAGAAGTTGTGTGGTGGAGCAGCACATGCAATTCACGCTTCCTAGATAATCGTTACTGCATAGAATAATTCTTTTGTCTGCGGCGTCTTCAGTATCCGTCTTCTGGAAGTTTTGCTTGCAGTATATTGTGCAATCTTTTCGTTATGAGTTGGTGCTTGGTTTCCCGATGTTCTTTTGTTTAGTGCATTCGCCTTCTCTTAACCCTGAGAAACCACATACCGAAACTGAGGCACTGCCGGCTGTTCATAAGCAGTGCTCGATGAAGTTATTTCGCTTTTTATTCGTTGCCTTTAATATTCTTCTCTTCAGTGGTGAGTGCTGCCTGCAGAAAGCGTTTATCTTGCGAATTCGCGTGAAAGTTTGTGTTCCCTGTGAGGCCCACTACTTGGGATTAACTTGACTGCTCCAGCCAGGTGGCTCGTTGGTCTAGGGGTAAGTTCCGCTTTAGACGCCGTGCAGTGTGGACGTGCCTAGTCTTCCGCTCCGCCGTAGCGTTACGTATAGTGGACTATAGCTTTTGTTTACGTGTTGTGTTGCAACTTCTGTGAGTGTTTCTCCGTCGTTGTTAAGTACCTTGTGTTACTTTCTGTCCTTATTTCAGTGTGTTGTGTGTAGCGGTTTCGACCGCATATTTTGAAAATGTCGTCCCAGGTTATTCCTCGTCAGGCTACAGTTAGTTTTACTTTTGACAAGTCAACCCGCCATGTGCAACCTAGTTCCCTTGAGATTCATGATTGGTTGGTAGATACCTTTGGTGTTCATTCGGATCAGGTGCATACTGCTTATTTTGATACCGAACTGTATGTTTTCTTTGTTAAGTTTATGGACCCACTTCAGGTTGATAAAATTCTTTCTAAATATGGTCATCAAGTTCTCTTTCGGCATCGGGATGATTCTGTAAGTACCGTGCTGCTTTCCAATGCTTCCATCACGTATACCAATGTTCGTGTTTACAACCTTCCACCGGAGGTGGATAATGTCTATCTTAAGGAGGGTCTACAAAAGTATGGTGATGTAAAGAGCATTCGCCTTGAACGCTGGTCAAGCCAACATCGCCTGCAATGTTACAGTGGTATTCGTTCAGTCGAAATGCACGTTAAGCAGAATATTCCATCTCACCTGCAGATCGGTGGATATCGTGTCCATGTAACATATAGTGGTCAGGTTGGCACCTGTTTTTTGTGCAATGAAAGTGGTCACGTGCGTACCGACTGTCCGCGGAGGGTTTTTGTTTTAAAAAATTCTCTCGAACAGCGTCGCAAGTTAACGGTCGCTGACCTCGTTGCAGGTGGTTCTGCTCTTGGTGTAGCACAGTCCAGTGGTAGTAGCGCTCCGCCACAGGTTTTGCGCACCCCTGACACAGAATTTCCTCCTTTGCGTGCTAAATCTGATGTTGTTCCGTCTGTCCCTCAGGTGGGTGTGCCACTTTTGAATAATAAGAGGCGTCGCCCACACGATGGAAATAGTACGGATGAGGATCTCCCTGAGATGCCCCAGTCCGAGCGACCGGCATCCTCCGAGCCACTGTGTACTGTAGCTGCTCCCTGCTCTCCTGAGGTAACGGTTACGGTGGCGGCTGCTGGCGCCCCTCCGGCCTCCGACGCAGCTTCTCTCGAGTCGGATCGTCGGTCGGGCCTGTTGGCGCCGTCTTCCGAACCGACTTCGATGTCACAACAAGTGGAGCCGCGACAACTTCCTGCTTCGCTGCCCCATACCTCTGCCAGCGGAGCTGCTCCGCTTCCGTCCAACATTGCGGCCTCGGACCTTCCTGCTCACGATTCGCCTCCGTGCAGTCCATGTTTGCCGGAAGCTAGTGTAAGTGTTGACCATTCCGTTTTGTCGGAGTTTCCCCCCGCGACCCCGGATCCCGCATGTGGACCGGCGCGGGTGGTGTCGGATACAGAACTTGACCCTCCTACGTCACCGGCGGCTGAAGCTTCCTTGCCCGTCAGCCGACGCAAGTTACGCGTTCAGCCGAACGTTAATGCTGTTCGTAAAAAACCGAAGCGTAAGGGATCCGCGGAACGGGGTACCAGTCCCCCTCCCTCGGATGCCTCCGTCTCCCCTGCTATGGACTGTGACGTTGGTGCGTCGGTGTAGGTGATTTCCTTTTTCGCTTTTCTCTCTATGGTTCAAGCATACACCTTTCTTACCTTAAATCTTAACCGTATTGAGTCCGACGTTCGCATTGCCTCTTTGCGGCAGTTTATTTACGACGCCTGTGCGGACGTAGTGTTCTTGCAGGAAGTGTTGTTTTCTGATCTCTCTCTACCTGGATTTCAAACTGTTTTTAATGTCGCGCCGGAATATTCAACGGGAACTGCTCTTTTCTTTCGAGAGGGCATTCCTATTACTGACATTGAATTCCTTGACTCTGGCCGTGGGATTGGTTGTCGTCTTTTTGATCTCCGCCTCGTTGTTTTGTATGCCCCCTCTGGTTCGGGTCACACTGTGGCTCGCTCGCGCTTTTATAAAGAAGAGCTTATTTATCTTTTGCGCCAGAGTCCTCGGAGTCTCCTGCTCGGAGGCGATTTTAATTGTGTTTTACGCCCTGCAGACCAGTCCCCCAATTTTAATTATTGCCGTGATTTACATGACTTAGTTCGTACGATGCATCTGCGTGATGTTTGGGAACACAAATATCCAACCCTGGTGAAATATACGTTTTTTACCGCGTCCTCATGCAGTAGACTCGACAGATTCTATTTATCTGATTTTTTATGTGATAAAATTCTTTCTGTCGATGTTATTCCTACTAGTTTTTCTGACCATTGTGCTTTTACTGCAACTGTAAATCTTAGTCACCAACCTGCAAAACTTTATCGTTCCCAGTGGATGTTAAATGTTTCCCACCTTGCCGACAGTGCTATGGATGATGTTATAAGTGGCGTGTGGGAGCGATGTCTTCGCTCTGTCCCGCGATACCCCTCCTTGCTGGTTTGGTGGACTGCGTTTGCCAAGCCCAAGATTCGTCAGACTTTGATTTTTTACTGTGCTGCAAGGGCGCGTGATTTTAAGAACACGTATGAATATTACTACTCTGTCCTGCGTGAACTATATGACGCAGCGGGTACCTCTCCTCTGCGGATCCATGATGTTCGTCGTATTAAAGCCAAGCTCTTGAGCCTTAAACGACGACAGATGGATGGTCTGCGAGTTAAGTCGAAACCTCACTCTCTTGTTGAAGGTGAGCTGACATCCTTGTACCACCTGCTACGGCATCACACTCGTCGTCGTCGCTCCTTCATCTCTTCTCTTACGGTGGATGATGGGCGACAGCTTATTGCACAGGAGGAAATGGTTCGTGCTCTTCACCAGTATTACACTAGTCTCTATTCTGCCGATGATTCTGGTGAGTCTCTTTCGGACGATGTCTTTGGGGATCTAACTGCGACGATCGCGCCTGACGCGAACGGCGAATTTCTCCGGGAGTTCCAGGTAGATGAGGTTTTCGATTTTATTGCTCGCTCTCCGTCCAGTAAATCGCCGGGTCCAGACGGCCTGCCTAAAGAATTTTATCTCCGTTTTTGGCCTCTTTTGGGTGGCATTTTTACGCAGATTTTAAATGAGATTGTCAGGGGGATGGATGTGCCTGCCGATTTTAAAGTAGGGAAAATTGTTTTAATTCCGAAGTCTTCTGGTCGTTTATCTGCTGCCAATCTTCGTCCGCTCACATTGCTGAATTTTGACTACAAGACAGCTGCTAGAGCGCTCGATAGCCGGTTGTCCTCTCTGCTTCGGGGTGTGATTGGTGCACATCAATGTTGTTTTCATGATAGATCTATTCTGACACCAGTAGCCCAATATCGGGATGTTGTCTCGGTTGCGGCGGTTACAAACGTACATTGTGCCTTTGCCTTCCTTGATTTTCATAAGGCTTTTGATCACGTCAGTCATGTGTTTTTAGATCGTGTTTTAGGTACAATAGGTTTTAACGCTTCATCACGTGGTGTTCTTGGCAATTTGTATAGGGGAATAACAGCTCGGGTGTCAGTCAATGGGCAGCTGACGCCGCCCATTGCTATCCGCCGCGGAGTGCCTCAGGGTAGTCCGCTCTCTATGTCTTTATTCGTATTGTCCCTGGAACCGCTGCTTCGGACTATTGCTCTCAAGCTTCAGGGTATGTCCCTCTCTGGTGGGAAGCTCTCGGTTAAGGCATATGCGGATGATGTCGTTGTTCTCCTCCGTCAACGTGATGATATCCCGTTGTTGAAAGGGGCAGTTGATGCATACTGTCGTGTCTCTGGAGCGCGTCTCAATCAGGGTAAATGTAAGTTCCTTGATATTCGAGGATTTCGCGATGCTGACGTCCCTTGGGCCACTGTTGTCGATCGCCATACGTCCTTGGGGATTATCATTGATCGGTGTCCTCTAAAAATGGCGGCTCTCAATTGGAAATCTGTCACCGCGAAGATACAGGGGGCTCTGATGGTCCATGAGCAGCGCTCTGCTACCATTTTGCAAAAAGTCAGAATTTTAGACACCTACGTTCTATGTAAAGCTTATTATGTTGCTCAGCTGTTCCCACTTCCCATGATGGTGGCGACAAGGTTGCGCCAATTGTCTAGCAGGTTTATATGGAAGGGCCATCTATTCAAGTTACGTTACGAGGTAATGACGAAACCGCGTATCTCCGGAGGCTTGGGCCTCTCTGACATTACTCGCAAGGCGTCTGCTTTGTACGTCCGCCGAACGACTCTAATTGTTACGCAAGAAGTGACTTCGATTACATCCAGGCTTTTTACTGTTGTGCGTCCGGCGAGCCTTGCTCCACCTGTCGATGTCGGACGCCTAAATTTTAAGTTGAAACACATTCGGGAATTTTACATTGCGGTGAGTTACCTCGGTGACGTCTTCTTGCGGCGACCGGTGCCAACGACCAAGGGCTTGATTGCCCGCTGGGAGGGGCTGGCCGGTCCCAATCCAATAGAACTGGCGTCTCCATCTGTGTCCTGGAGGAACGTCTGGAAGAATGTTAGTCTGCCGATCCACTCTATGGCCGTGGCGTCCACGTGGTATAGGGTAATAAATAATTTGGTTCCCACCAATGTACGACTGCACCGTATTGGTCTTTCTGACACGGACACCTGTACTCGGTGTGGTCTCGTGGATACCCTTGAACATCGATTCACCTGCTGTGGGCACCTTGCTAATTGGCGTTGGCTCAGGAAACAACTTGCCTTTGTCACTAGGTCTGCTGAAGCCGCTTATACTATTGACATCATTGTCCGGCCCGATTCTTCCTTTTTTCCGCGAACGAAGCTCCATACCGTCATGTGGTTGATTGGCCATTTCGTACATTTTGTCATCAGTTGTCATGAAGAGGACGGACACCTAGCGTTTCGGCAGTACATGCTTACTGCTTACTGGCAGCGCTTGCGATTGCCAGGCCTCCGAGATGATTTTGCCAATATGCTTAGCCTGACACTTGAAAGAGAGGGTGTTGGCTAAGGTCACCTGTGTGAGCCATTTTCTTTTATACTGTTCCTGGATTTGCCGCCTTTATGTATGTTTCTTCTCTACACCAGGACTGAAGTTTCCGTGTGTGTTTTTTTTTTTTTTTTTTTTTTTTTTTTTTTTTTTTTCACAAAGCAGTCTACATTATATAGTCATGTTTTAGGATTTTAATTTCAGTAGTGTACTTCTTTTGAAGTGGCTGTGTTGTGGATGTTCCTTAATATTTTTTTTTTTTTTTTTTCAATAGATATATTTGTTAGAGGAACAATAATTACGCTTTCATTTGCTCATAATGAGCTGAGACTGAATTGCAGGCATTTAAAAAAAAAAAAAAGGGGGTATGATTCCTGCTTTGGGTGCAGGAGGTCCCGGGTTCAAATCCCGGACGAGCCCTGCCATTTTGACCGTGCTGAAGAGTAGGTGGAACTCAGCCCCGGTTGCAGCTCCTCAATGAAGAGTTGACTCCCGTTATAGCACGTGGATATAACAAGAATGCGGCACCAGTAAAGTAAAAAAAAAAAAAAAAAAAAAAAGGGGGGTATGATTCCTGCTTCGGGTGCAGGAGGTCCCGGGTTCAAATCCCGGACGAGCCCTTGCGTTTTGTGCAAACGTGTGGCAACTACCGTCATGCCGGCGGCTGTTCCGCGCATTTCCAGCCCTCCAGGTAAGCACAAAAACCAAGTAGCCGGTTCTGAAAGAGTTTCATGTATCATTTGAGCCGTCTGCACCCTGGTGGTGGGACGTTTGAAATTGATTTAAATGGTAACAGTAGAGATTGTAGCAAGTGTCTTGTTGAGTGCGACGAACAAGTGTTTCCGCCCGGAATCGAGCCGGGGACCATCTGCGTGTTAGCAGACGTGATAACCGCTACACCACGGAAACTGCTACGCTCTGTGCTCCACATCCGACACAAGTTGTAGGACGATCACTTTGCGGAAACGCACAATGCAGGTATTTCGCATTCGTATGTAACAATCGACAGCACCCTCGCCTGTCTGAATGCCATCGCGAATAAGAGCCCAAGAAGTCGTCGGAAATGCTCGCGGCCGAGTGCTCAGTAGCATCAGCTACTGTTTCTTTCCGTACGAGGTACCGTCAATTCGCGCAGTCGCTATTCCAATTGATGTCACCAAAAGCAATCACTTCGTTAGCGGCGAGGAGCCTGGGCTCAGCGGCAGCTCTACATGGAGGCACCAGCAGCCCCGAGAGGCCACCGCTGGCGCGCCGGCGCCCGGACCCACGACCCCCAATGACGCTGCAGTCGATGTACTTCTTAATATCGCCTTTGGAAGAAGGAAACCAGGTGTAAATCACACAGTATTTTACTGATGATCTGGAAACGCAAATTTAGAATAAGTAGAAAAAAAAAAAAAAAGGGGTATGATTCCTGCTTTGGGTGCAGGAGGTCCCGGGTTCAAATCCCGGACGAGCCCTGCCATTTTGACCGTGCTGAAGAGTAGGTGGAACTCAGCCCCGGTTGCAGCTCCTCAATGAAGAGTTGACGCCTGTTATAGCACGTGGATATAACAAGAATGCGGCACCAGTAAAGTACGTAGGTGGAATTCGGTAGAAAGGCAGACGGTAATTTTGCATGCAACGGAAAACAAGGTTGTCTTTGCGGGATATGTGCACCGTGAGTGGAGATTCAGCTTAATTGTGCGACAGTCTACCCTCATCTTACTAGCAACGGCAACAACCAAGGGGTGGCATGTAAGATTGAGCGTGGCTAAGAGTTTCTCATTATTAGTTTGCATCACACTTTGACAGAGCTGTGACAAGGCGAGTAGGGTGAGCTCAGGAAAGCCAGTAGCAAGCGCACTTGAAGTAGCCCTGAAGAACCGGATTATAAATTTTGCCAGCCATAATGGAGCTAGGGGCGTTCTCAGTTACCAAATACCAGTGCAATAAGAGAGCAACAGTATTTGACAGTAAAATGACGCCCTATCCGTCTAGCATACAACATTGCTTGTCTCTGCATACGCGGACGTGAGGTCATCTCGGAAATGAAATCCGAAATGTAGATTAAAATTGTTGTGCTCCCGCCCGGCATCGAACCGGGGACCTTCTGCGTGTAAAGCAGGCGTGATAACCGCTACACCACGGAAACAACGGTCATTTTCATGTACCACCCGGAGACTCGTAATAGCAACAGTTTCTCTTCTGTGTTAGCAAGGGCATCGGCTACGAGCTCCCTCCGATTCGTGAAGTTCCTGTAGTAAAAGACGTCGATGGAAACAATCCAACCGCGACAGACAGGGAGAACGCTGGCTGAGCTGCAGCCCTACATGGTGAGGCCATCAAAGGTGGCGTCATTCACATGCAGTGCGTTTTCGGAACGAATAGGCTCGTTGGTCTAGGGGTATGATTCCTGCTTCGGGTGCAGGAGGTCCCGGGTTCAAATCCCGGACGAGCCCTTGCGTTTTGTACAACGGTGTGGTAACAAATCGCATGGCGGCGGCTGTGTCGCGCATTTCGAGGCCTCCAAGTCAGCGCTAAAATCCGACAACCAGTTCTGAAACCGTTTCATGTTTCATTTGAGCCATGTGCACCCTGCTGATGGAACGTTTGAAGTTGGTTTAAATGAACACAGTAGAGATCGTAGCAAGTGTCTTGCTGAGTGCGACGAAAACGGGTTTCCGCCCGCAATCGAGCCGGGGACCTTCTGCGTGTTCGGCACGGCGCCTGGGCTCGGCGGCAGCTGCTGCTCTTTCCTTCCTTACGAGATACCGTCGATTCGCGCAGTCGTTATTGCAAAAGATGTCACCAAAGGCAATCGCTTCGTTAGCGGCACTTTGCCTGGGCTCGGCGGCAGCTCTACATGGAGGCACCAGCAGCCCAGCCAGGCCGCCGCCGGCACCGGTGCGCCACAGCGCAAGGAGCCGGCGGCCGCCCTGCAATGCCCCTGTCGTTGCATATTCCACCCGCCTCATATCCTCTCCATGTCTGACTCACTACCCCAAATGACACTGCAGTCGACGTGCTTATTACTATCGCTTTTGGAAGAACCAAGGCGCAGTATTCTAGTGTCGAACCGGTACTGCAAATTGGGATTAAGCAAAAATTTATTGTGTGGTCGAGCGACAGCCTCGGCTCGCTCTTCCTACATGATCGCTTCTTGTGCGGAATAATTCCTAGCTCGCCGATGGCTTCAGAGTTGGTCTTCTCGAAGTTTTGCCTTCGCACTGCATTCCGCAATCTTTTCGTTATGAGTTGTGTGCTTCGGTTACCCGACTTTCTTGTGTTTAGTGCGTTTGGCTTCTCTTAACCCTTAGCCACCGCTTGCCGAAATTTCCACACTATCATCTGTCGACCTGCAGAGCTCGATGAAGGCCTCGCGGCCGTTCCTGAGCTCGTGGAACGGTCGAATCTGTAGTTGTTTCCAGATCTCTCCCACACAACGGCCTCCCAGAAGCTTGGATTACAGAAGTACGCCACTACTCCCAGCCGGAGATTCACGATTGAAAGCAGAATGACATGAGCTACACGCAGCTCCGATTTTTTTTTTTTTGTTGTTGTTGTGTCTGACCTACTTTGAAAGACTTTGTAGTCGACTTACTTACTACTATCGCTGTTGGAAACCAGGTGATAACCGCACAGTATTTTAGAGACGATCAGGTAATGAAAATTTAGAATAAGTAAAACAGTATCAAAAGAAGTTGTGTGGTGGAGCAGCACATGCAATTCACGCTTCCTAGATAATCGTTACTGCATAGAATAATTCTTTTGTCTGCGGCGTCTTCAGTATCCGTCTTCTGGAAGTTTTGCTTGCAGTATATTGTGCAATCTTTTCGTTATGAGTTGGTGCTTGGTTTCCCGATGTTCTTTTGTTTAGTGCATTCGCCTTCTCTTAACCCTGAGAAACCACATACCGAAACTGAGGCACTGCCGGCTGTTCATAAGCAGTGCTCGATGAAGTTATTTCGCTTTTTATTCGTTGCCTTTAATATTCTTCTCATCAGTGGTGAGTGCTGCCTGCAGAAAGCGTTTATCTTGCGAATTCGCGTGAAAGTTTGTGTTCCCTGTGAGGCCCACTACTTGGGATTAACTTGACTGCTCCAGCCAGGTGGCTCGTTGGTCTAGGGGTATGATTCCTGCTTTGGGTGCAGGAGGTCCCGGGTTCAAATCCCGGACGAGCCCTGCCATTTTGACCGTGCTGAAGAGTAGGTGGAACTCAGCCCCGGTTGCAGCTCCTCAATGAAGAGTTGACGCCTGTTATAGCACGTGGATATAACAAGAATGCGGCACCAGTAAAATACGTAGGTGGAATTCGGTAGAAAGGCAGACGGTAATTTTGCATGCAACGGAAAACAAGGTTGTCTTTGCGGGATATGTGCACCGTGAGTGGAGATTCAGCTTAATTGTGCGACAGTCTACCCTCATCTTACTAGCGACGGCAACAACCAAGGGGTGGCATGTAAGATTGAGCGTGGCTAAGAGTTTCTCATTATTAGTTTGCATCACACTTTGACAGAGCTGTGACAAGGCGAGTAGGGTGAGCTCAGGAAAGCCAGTAGCAAGCGCACTTGAAGTAGCCCTGAAGAACCGGATTATAAATTTTGCCAGCCATAATGGAGCTAGGGGCGTTCTCAGTTACCAAATACCAGTGCAATAAGAGAGCAACAGTATTTGACAGTAAAATGACGCCCTATCCGTCTAGCATACAACATTGCTTGTCTCTGCATACGCGGACGTGAGGTCATCTCGGAAATGAAATCCGAAATGTAGATTAAAATTGTTGTGCTCCCGCCCGGCATCGAACCGGGGACCTTCTGCGTGTAAAGCAGGCGTGATAACCGCTACACCACGGAAACAACGGTCATTTTCATGTACCACCCGGAGACTCGTAATAGCAACAGTTTCTCTTCTGTGTTAGCAAGGGCATCGGCTACGAGCTCCCTCCGATTCGTGAAGTTCCTGTAGTAAAAGACGTCGATGGAAACAATCCAACCGCGACAGACAGGGAGAACGCTGGCTGAGCTGCAGCCCTACATGGTGAGGCCATCAAAGGTGGCGTCATTCACATGCAGTGCGTTTTCGGAACGAATAGGCTCGTTGGTCTAGGGGTATGATTCCTGCTTCGGGTGCAGGAGGTCCCGGGTTCAAATCCCGGACGAGCCCTTGCGTTTTGTACAACGGTGTGGTAACAAATCGCATGGCGGCGGCTGTGTCGCGCATTTCGAGGCCTCCAAGTCAGCGCTAAAATCCGACAACCAGTTCTGAAACCGTTTCATGTTTCATTTGAGCCATGTGCACCCTGCTGATGGAACGTTTGAAGTTGGTTTAAATGAACACAGTAGAGATCGTAGCAAGTGTCTTGCTGAGTGCGACGAAAACGGGTTTCCGCCCGCAATCGAGCCGGGGACCTTCTGCGTGTTCGGCACGGCGCCTGGGCTCGGCGGCAGCTGCTGCTCTTTCCTTCCTTACGAGATACCGTCGATTCGCGCAGTCGTTATTGCAAAAGATGTCACCAAAGGCAATCGCTTCGTTAGCGGCACTTTGCCTGGGCTCGGCGGCAGCTCTACATGGAGGCACCAGCAGCCCAGCCAGGCCGCCGCCGGCACCGGTGCGCCACAGCGCAAGGAGCCGGCGGCCGCCCTGCAATGCCCCTGTCGTTGCATATTCCACCCGCCTCATATCCTCTCCATGTCTGACTCACTACCCCAAATGACACTGCAGTCGACGTGCTTATTACTATCGCTTTTGGAAGAACCAAGGCGCAGTATTCTAGTGTCGAACCGGTACTGCAAATTGGGATTAAGCAAAAATTTATTGTGTGGTCGAGCGACAGCCTCGGCTCGCTCTTCCTACATGATCGCTTCTTGTGCGGAATAATTCCTAGCTCGCCGATGGCTTCAGAGTTGGTCTTCTCGAAGTTTTGCTTTCGCACTGCATTCCGCAATCTTTTCGTTATGAGTTGTGTGCTTCGGTTACCCGACTTTCTTGTGTTTAGTGCGTTTGGCTTCTCTTAACCCTTAGCCACCGCTTGCCGAAATTTCCACACTATCATCTGTCGACCTGCAGAGCTCGATGAAGGCCTCGCGGCCGTTCCTGAGCTCGTGGAACGGTCGAATCTGTAGTTGTTTCCAGATCTCTCCCACACAACGGCCTCCCAGAAGCTTGGATTACAGAAGTACGCCACTACTCCCAGCCGGAGATTCACGATTGAAAGCAGAATGACATGAGCTACACGCAGCTCCGATTTTTTTTTTTTTTGTTGTTGTTGTGTCTGACCTACTTTGAAAGACTTTGTAGTCGACTTACTTACTACTATCGCTGTTGGAAACCAGGTGATAACCGCACAGTATTTTAGAGACGATCAGGTAATGAAAATTTAGAATAAGTAAAACAGTATCAAAAGAAGTTGTGTGGTGGAGCAGCACATGCAATTCACGCTTCCTAGATAATCGTTACTGCATAGAATAATTCTTTTGTCTGCGGCGTCTTCAGTATCCGTCTTCTGGAAGTTTTGCTTGCAGTATATTGTGCAATCTTTTCGTTATGAGTTGGTGCTTGGTTTCCCGATGTTCTTTTGTTTAGTGCATTCGCCTTCTCTTAACCCTGAGAAACCACATACCGAAACTGAGGCACTGCCGGCTGTTCATAAGCAGTGCTCGATGAAGTTATTTCGCTTTTTATTCGTTGCCTTTAATATTCTTCTCATCAGTGGTGAGTGCTGCCTGCAGAAAGCGTTTATCTTGCGAATTCGCGTGAAAGTTTGTGTTCCCTGTGAGGCCCACTACTTGGGATTAACTTGACTGCTCCAGCCAGGTGGCTCGTTGGTCTAGGGGTATGATTCCTGCTTTGGGTGCAGGAGGTCCCGGGTTCAAATCCCGGACGAGCCCTGCCATTTTGACCGTGCTGAAGAGTAGGTGGAACTCAGCCCCGGTTGCAGCTCCTCAATGAAGAGTTGACGCCTGTTATAGCACGTGGATATAACAAGAATGCGGCACCAGTAAAGTACGTAGGTGGAATTCGGTAGAAAGGCAGACGGTAATTTTGCATGCAACGGAAAACAAGGTTGTCTTTGCGGGATGTGTGCACCGTGAGTGGAGATTCAGCTTAATTGTGCGACAGTCTACCCTCATCTTACTAGCGACGGCAACAACCAAGGGGTGGCATGTAAGATTGAGCGTGGCTAAGAGTTTCTCATTATTAGTTTGCATCACACTTTGACAGAGCTGTGACAAGGCGAGTAGGGTGAGCTCAGGAAAGCCAGTAGCAAGCGCACTTGAAGTAGCCCTGAAGAACCGGATTATAAATTTTGCCAGCCATAATGGAGCTAGGGGCGTTCTCAGTTACCAAATACCAGTGCAATAAGAGAGCAACAGTATTTGACAGTAAAATGACGCCCTATCCGTCTAGCATACAACATTGCTTGTCTCTGCATACGCGGACGTGAGGTCATCTCGGAAATGAAATCCGAAATGTAGATTAAAATTGTTGTGCTCCCGCCCGGCATCGAACCGGGGACCTTCTGCGTGTAAAGCAGGCGTGATAACCGCTACACCACGGAAACAACGGTCATTTTCATGTACCACCCGGAGACTCGTAATAGCAACAGTTTCTCTTCTGTGTTAGCAAGGGCATCGGCTACGAGCTCCCTCCGATTCGTGAAGTTCCTGTAGTAAAAGACGTCGATGGAAACAATCCAACCGCGACAGACAGGGAGAACGCTGGCTGAGCTGCAGCCCTACATGGTGAGGCCATCAAAGGTGGCGTCATTCACATGCAGTGCGTTTTCGGAACGAATAGGCTCGTTGGTCTAGGGGTATGATTCCTGCTTCGGGTGCAGGAGGTCCCGGGTTCAAATCCCGGACGAGCCCTTGCGTTTTGTACAACGGTGTGGTAACAAATCGCATGGCGGCGGCTGTGTCGCGCATTTCGAGGCCTCCAAGTCAGCGCTAAAATCCGACAACCAGTTCTGAAACCGTTTCATGTTTCATTTGAGCCATGTGCACCCTGCTGATGGAACGTTTGAAGTTGGTTTAAATGAACACAGTAGAGATCGTAGCAAGTGTCTTGCTGAGTGCGACGAAAACGGGTTTCCGCCCGCAATCGAGCCGGGGACCTTCTGCGTGTTCGGCACGGCGCCTGGGCTCGGCGGCAGCTGCTGCTCTTTCCTTCCTTACGAGATACCGTCGATTCGCGCAGTCGTTATTGCAAAAGATGTCACCAAAGGCAATCGCTTCGTTAGCGGCACTTTGCCTGGGCTCGGCGGCAGCTCTACATGGAGGCACCAGCAGCCCAGCCAGGCCGCCGCCGGCACCGGTGCGCCACAGCGCAAGGAGCCGGCGGCCGCCCTGCAATGCCCCTGTCGTTGCATATTCCACCCGCCTCATATCCTCTCCATGTCTGACTCACTACCCCAAATGACACTGCAGTCGACGTGCTTATTACTATCGCTTTTGGAAGAACCAAGGCGCAGTATTCTAGTGTCGAACCGGTACTGCAAATTGGGATTAAGCAAAAATTTATTGTGTGGTCGAGCGACAGCCTCGGCTCGCTCTTCCTACATGATCGCTTCTTGTGCGGAATAATTCCTAGCTCGCCGATGGCTTCAGAGTTGGTCTTCTCGAAGTTTTGCTTTCGCACTGCATTCCGCAATCTTTTCGTTATGAGTTGTGTGCTTCGGTTACCCGACTTTCTTGTGTTTAGTGCGTTTGGCTTCTCTTAACCCTTAGCCACCGCTTGCCGAAATTTCCACACTATCATCTGTCGACCTGCAGAGCTCGATGAAGGCCTCGCGGCCGTTCCTGAGCTCGTGGAACGGTCGAATCTGTAGTTGTTTCCAGATCTCTCCCACACGACGGCCTCCCAGAAGCTTGGATTACAGAAGTACGCCACTACTCCCAGCCGGAGATTCACGATTGAAAGCAGAATGACATGAGCTACACGCAGCTCCGATTTTTTTTTTTTTGTTGTTGTTGTGTCTGACCTACTTTGAAAGACTTTGTAGTCGACTTACTTACTACTATCGCTGTTGGAAACCAGGTGATAACCGCACAGTATTTTAGAGACGATCAGGTAATGAAAATTTAGAATAAGTAAAACAGTATCAAAAGAAGTTGTGTGGTGGAGCAGCACATGCAATTCACGCTTCCTAGATAATCGTTACTGCATAGAATAATTCTTTTGTCTGCGGCGTCTTCAGTATCCGTCTTCTGGAAGTTTTGCTTGCAGTATATTGTGCAATCTTTTCGTTATGAGTTGGTGCTTGGTTTCCCGATGTTCTTTTGTTTAGTGCATTCGCCTTCTCTTAACCCTGAGAAACCACATACCGAAACTGAGGCACTGCCGGCTGTTCATAAGCAGTGCTCGATGAAGTTATTTCGCTTTTTATTCGTTGCCTTTAATATTCTTCTCATCAGTGGTGAGTGCTGCCTGCAGAAAGCGTTTATCTTGCGAATTCGCGTGAAAGTTTGTGTTCCCTGTGAGGCCCACTACTTGGGATTAACTTGACTGCTCCAGCCAGGTGGCTCGTTGGTCTAGGGGTATGATTCCTGCTTTGGGTGCAGGAGGTCCCGGGTTCAAATCCCGGACGAGCCCTGCCATTTTGACCGTGCTGAAGAGTAGGTGGAACTCAGCCCCGGTTGCAGCTCCTCAATGAAGAGTTGACGCCTGTTATAGCACGTGGATATAACAAGAATGCGGCACCAGTAAAGTACGTAGGTGGAATTCGGTAGAAAGGCAGACGGTAATTTTGCATGCAACGGAAAACAAGGTTGTCTTTGCGGGATGTGTGCACCGTGAGTGGAGATTCAGCTTAATTGTGCGACAGTCTACCCTCATCTTACTAGCGACGGCAACAACCAAGGGGTGGCATGTAAGATTGAGCGTGGCTAAGAGTTTCTCATTATTAGTTTGCATCACACTTTGACAGAGCTGTGACAAGGCGAGTAGGGTGAGCTCAGGAAAGCCAGTAGCAAGCGCACTTGAAGTAGCCCTGAAGAACCGGATTATAAATTTTGCCAGCCATAATGGAGCTAGGGGCGTTCTCAGTTACCAAATACCAGTGCAATAAGAGAGCAACAGTATTTGACAGTAAAATGACGCCCTATCCGTCTAGCATACAACATTGCTTGTCTCTGCATACGCGGACGTGAGGTCATCTCGGAAATGAAATCCGAAATGTAGATTAAAATTGTTGTGCTCCCGCCCGGCATCGAACCGGGGACCTTCTGCGTGTAAAGCAGGCGTGATAACCGCTACACCACGGAAACAACGGTCATTTTCATGTACCACCCGGAGACTCGTAATAGCAACAGTTTCTCTTCTGTGTTAGCAAGGGCATCGGCTACGAGCTCCCTCCGATTCGTGAAGTTCCTGTAGTAAAAGACGTCGATGGAAACAATCCAACCGCGACAGACAGGGAGAACGCTGGCTGAGCTGCAGCCCTACATGGTGAGGCCATCAAAGGTGGCGTCATTGACATGCAGTGCGTTTTCGGAACGAATAGGCTCGTTGGTCTAGGGGTATGATTCCTGCTTCGGGTGCAGGAGGTCCCGGGTTCAAATCCCGGACGAGCCCTTGCGTTTTGTACAACGGTGTGGTAACAAATCGCATGGCGGCGGCTGTGTCGCGCATTTCGAGGCCTCCAAGTCAGCGCTAAAATCCGACAACCAGTTCTGAAACCGTTTCATGTTTCATTTGAGCCATGTGCACCCTGCTGATGGAACGTTTGAAGTTGGTTTAAATGAACACAGTAGAGATCGTAGCAAGTGTCTTGCCGAGTGCGACGAAAACGGGTTTCCGCCCGCAATCGAGCCGGGGACCTTCTGCGTGTTCGGCACGGCGCCTGGGCTCGGCGGCAGCTGCTGCTCTTTCCTTCCTTACGAGATACCGTCGATTCGCGCAGTCGTTATTGCAAAAGATGTCACCAAAGGCAATCGCTTCGTTAGCGGCACTTTGCCTGGGCTCGGCGGCAGCTCTACATGGAGGCACCAGCAGCCCAGCCAGGCCGCCGCCGGCACCGGTGCGCCACAGCGCAAGGAGCCGGCGGCCGCCCTGCAATGCCCCTGTCGTTGCATATTCCACCCGCCTCATATCCTCTCCATGTCTGACTCACTACCCCAAATGACACTGCAGTCGACGTGCTTATTACTATCGCTTTTGGAAGAACCAAGGCGCAGTATTCTAGTGTCGAACCGGTACTGCAAATTGGGATTAAGCAAAAATTTATTGTGTGGTCGAGCGACAGCCTCGGCTCGCTCTTCCTACATGATCGCTTCTTGTGCGGAATAATTCCTAGCTCGCCGATGGCTTCAGAGTTGGTCTTCTCGAAGTTTTGCTTTCGCACTGCATTCCGCAATCTTTTCGTTATGAGTTGTGTGCTTCGGTTACCCGACTTTCTTGTGTTTAGTGCGTTTGGCTTCTCTTAACCCTTAGCCACCGCTTGCCGAAATTTCCACACTATCATCTGTCGACCTGCAGAGCTCGATGAAGGCCTCGCGGCCGTTCCTGAGCTCGTGGAACGGTCGAATCTGTAGTTGTTTCCAGATCTCTCCCACACAACGGCCTCCCAGAAGCTTGGATTACAGAAGTACGCCACTACTCCCAGCCGGAGATTCACGATTGAAAGCAGAATGACATGAGCTACACGCAGCTCCGATTTTTTTTTTTTTTGTTGTTGTTGTGTCTGACCTACTTTGAAAGACTTTGTAGTCGACTTACTTACTACTATCGCTGTTGGAAACCAGGTGATAACCGCACAGTATTTTAGAGACGATCAGGTAATGAAAATTTAGAATAAGTAAAACAGTATCAAAAGAAGTTGTGTGGTGGAGCAGCACATGCAATTCACGCTTCCTAGATAATCGTTACTGCATAGAATAATTCTTTTGTCTGCGGCGTCTTCAGTATCCGTCTTCTGGAAGTTTTGCTTGCAGTATATTGTGCAATCTTTTCGTTATGAGTTGGTGCTTGGTTTCCCGATGTTCTTTTGTTTAGTGCATTCGCCTTCTCTTAACCCTGAGAAACCACATACCGAAACTGAGGCACTGCCGGCTGTTCATAAGCAGTGCTCGATGAAGTTATTTCGCTTTTTATTCGTTGCCTTTAATATTCTTCTCATCAGTGGTGAGTGCTGCCTGCAGAAAGCGTTTATCTTGCGAATTCGCGTGAAAGTTTGTGTTCCCTGTGAGGCCCACTACTTGGGATTAACTTGACTGCTCCAGCCAGGTGGCTCGTTGGTCTAGGGGTATGATTCCTGCTTTGGGTGCAGGAGGTCCCGGGTTCAAATCCCGGACGAGCCCTGCCATTTTGACCGTGCTGAAGAGTAGGTGGAACTCAGCCCCGGTTGCAGCTCCTCAATGAAGAGTTGACGCCTGTTATAGCACGTGGATATAACAAGAATGCGGCACCAGTAAAGTACGTAGGTGGAATTCGGTAGAAAGGCAGACGGTAATTTTGCATGCAACGGAAAACAAGGTTGTCTTTGCGGGATATGTGCACCGTGAGTGGAGATTCAGCTTAATTGTGCGACAGTCTACCCTCATCTTACTAGCGACGGCAACAACCAAGGGGTGGCATGTAAGATTGAGCGTGGCTAAGAGTTTCTCATTATTAGTTTGCATCACACTTTGACAGAGCTGTGACAAGGCGAGTAGGGTGAGCTCAGGAAAGCCAGTAGCAAGCGCACTTGAAGTAGCCCTGAAGAACCGGATTATAAATTTTGCCAGCCATAATGGAGCTAGGGGCGTTCTCAGTTACCAAATACCGGTGCAATAAGAGAGCAAAAGTATTTGACAGTAAAATGACGCCCTATCCGTCTAGCATACAACATTGCTTGTCTCTGCATACGCGGACGTGAGGTCATCTCGGAAATGAAATCCGAAATGTAGATTAAAATTGTTGTGCTCCCGCCCGGCATCGAACCGGGGACCTTCTGCGTGTAAAGCAGACGTGATAACCGCTACACCACGGAAACAACGGTCATTTTCATGTACCACCCGGAGACTCGTAATAGCAACAGTTTCTCTTCTGTGTTAGCAAGGGCATCGGCTACGAGCTCCCTCCGATTCGTGAAGTTCCTGTAGTAAAAGACGTCGATGGAAACAATCCAACCGCGACAGACAGGGAGAACGCTGGCTGAGCTGCAGCCCTACATGGTGAGGCCATCAAAGGTGGCGTCATTCACATGCAGTGCGTTTTCGGAACGAATAGGCTCGTTGGTCTAGGGGTATGATTCCTGCTTCGGGTGCAGGAGGTCCCGGGTTCAAATCCCGGACGAGCCCTTGCGTTTTGTACAACGGTGTGGTAACAAATCGCATGGCGGCGGCTGTGTCGCGCATTTCGAGGCCTCCAAGTCAGCGCTAAAATCCGACAACCAGTTCTGAAACCGTTTCATGTTTCATTTGAGCCATGTGCACCCTGCTGATGGAACGTTTGAAGTTGGTTTAAATGAACACAGTAGAGATCGTAGCAAGTGTCTTGCTGAGTGCGACGAAAACGGGTTTCCGCCCGCAATCGAGCCGGGGACCTTCTGCGTGTTCGGCACGGCGCCTGGGCTCGGCGGCAGCTGCTGCTCTTTCCTTCCTTACGAGATACCGTCGATTCGCGCAGTCGTTATTGCAAAAGATGTCACCAAAGGCAATCGCTTCGTTAGCGGCACTTTGCCTGGGCTCGGCGGCAGCTCTACATGGAGGCACCAGCAGCCCAGCCAGGCCGCCGCCGGCACCGGTGCGCCACAGCGCAAGGAGCCGGCGGCCGCCCTGCAATGCCCCTGTCGTTGCATATTCCACCCGCCCCATATCCTCTCCATGTCTGACTCACTACCCCAAATGACACTGCAGTCGACGTGCTTATTACTATCGCTTTTGGAAGAACCAAGGCGCAGTATTCTAGTGTCGAACCGGTACTGCAAATTGGGATTAAGCAAAAATTTATTGTGTGGTCGAGCGACAGCCTCGGCTCGCTCTTCCTACATGATCGCTTCTTGTGCGGAATAATTCCTAGCTCGCCGATGGCTTCAGAGTTGGTCTTCTCGAAGTTTTGCTTTCGCACTGCATTCCGCAATCTTTTCGTTATGAGTTGTGTGCTTCGGTTACCCGACTTTCTTGTGTTTAGTGCGTTTGGCTTCTCTTAACCCTTAGCCACCGCTTGCCGAAATTTCCACACTATCATCTGTCGACCTGCAGAGCTCGATGAAGGCCTCGCGGCCGTTCCTGAGCTCGTGGAACGGTCGAATCTGTAGTTGTTTCCAGATCTCTCCCACACAACGGCCTCCCAGAAGCTTGGATTACAGAAGTACGCCACTACTCCCAGCCGGAGATTCACGATTGAAAGCAGAATGACATGAGCTACACGCAGCTCCGATTTTTTTTTTTTTGTTGTTGTTGTGTCTGACCTACTTTGAAAGACTTTGTAGTCGACTTACTTACTACTATCGCTGTTGGAAACCAGGTGATAACCGCACAGTATTTTAGAGACGATCAGGTAATGAAAATTTAGAATAAGTAAAACAGTATCAAAAGAAGTTGTGTGGTGGAGCAGCACATGCAATTCACGCTTCCTAGATAATCGTTACTGCATAGAATATATCTTTTGTCTGCGGCGTCTTTAGTATCCGTCTTCTGGAAGTTTTGCTTGCAGTATATTGTGCAATCTTTTCGTTATGAGTTGGTGCTTGGTTTCCCGATGTTCTTTTGTTTAGTGCATTCGCCTTCTCTTAACCCTGAGAAACCACATACCGAAACTGAGGCACTGCCGGCTGTTCATAAGCAGTGCTCGATGAAGTTATTTCGCTTTTTATTCGTTGCCTTTAATATTCTTCTCATCAGTGGTGAGTGCTGCCTGCAGAAAGCGTTTATCTTGCGAATTCGCGTGAAAGTTTGTGTTCCCTGTGAGGCCCACTACTTGGGATTAACTTGACTGCTCCAGCCAGGTGGCTCGTTGGTCTAGGGGTATGATTCCTGCTTTGGGTGCAGGAGGTCCCGGGTTCAAATCCCGGACGAGCCCTGCCATTTTGACCGTGCTGAAGAGTAGGTGGAACTCAGCCCCGGTTGCAGCTCCTCAATGAAGAGTTGACGCCTGTTATAGCACGTGGATATAACAAGAATGCGGCACCAGTAAAGTACGTAGGTGGAATTCGGTAGAAAGGCAGACGGTAATTTTGCATGCAACGGAAAACAAGGTTGTCTTTGCGGGATATGTGCACCGTGAGTGGAGATTCAGCTTAATTGTGCGACAGTCTACCCTCATCTTACTAGCGACGGCAACAACCAAGGGGTGGCATGTAAGATTGAGCGTGGCTAAGAGTTTCTCATTATTAGTTTGCATCACACTTTGACAGAGCTGTGACAAGGCGAGTAGGGTGAGCTCAGGGAAGCCAGTAGCAAGCGCACTTGAAGTAGCCCTGAAGAACCGGATTATAAATTTTGCCAGCCATAATGGAGCTAGGGGCGTTCTCAGTTACCAAATACCGGTGCAATAAGAGAGCAAAAGTATTTGACAGTAAAATGACGCCCTATCCGTCTAGCATACAACATTGCTTGTCTCTGCATACGCGGACGTGAGGTCATCTCGGAAATGAAATCCGAAATGTAGATTAAAATTGTTGTGCTCCCGCCCGGCATCGAACCGGGGACCTTCTGCGTGTAAAGCAGGCGTGATAACCGCTACACGACGGAAACAACGGTCATTTTCATGTACCACCCGGAGACTCGTAATAGCAACAGTTTCTCTTCCGTGTTAGCAAGGGCATCGGCTACGAGCTCCCTCCGATTCGTGAAGTTCCTGTAGTAAAAGACGTCGATGGAAACAATCCAACCGCGACAGACAGGGAGAACGCTGGCTGAGCTGCAGCCCTACATGGTGAGGCCATCAAAGGTGGCGTCATTCACATGCAGTGCGTTTTCGGAACGAATAGGCTCGTTGGTCTAGGGGTATGATTCCTGCTTCGGGTGCAGGAGGTCCCGGGTTCAAATCCCGGACGAGCCCTTGCGTTTTGTACAACGGTGTGGTAACAAATCGCATGGCGGCGGCTGTGTCGCGCATTTCGAGGCCTCCAAGTCAGCGCTAAAATCCGACAACCAGTTCTGAAACCGTTTCATGTTTCATTTGAGCCATGTGCACCCTGCTGATGGAACGTTTGAAGTTGGTTTAAATGAACACAGTAGAGATCGTAGCAAGTGTCTTGCTGAGTGCGACGAAAACGGGTTTCCGCCCGCAATCGAGCCGGGGACCTTCTGCGTGTTCGGCACGGCGCCTGGGCTCGGCGGCAGCTGCTGCTCTTTCCTTCCTTACGAGATACCGTCGATTCGCGCAGTCGTTATTGCAAAAGATGTCACCAAAGGCAATCGCTTCGTTAGCGGCACTTTGCCTGGGCTCGGCGGCAGCTCTACATGGAGGCACCAGCAGCCCAGCCAGGCCGCCGCCGGCACCGGTGCGCCACAGCGCAAGGAGCCGGCGGCCGCCCTGCAATGCCCCTGTCGTTGCATATTCCACCCGCCCCATATCCTCTCCATGTCTGACTCACTACCCCAAATGACACTGCAGTCGACGTGCTTATTACTATCGCTTTTGGAAGAACCAAGGCGCAGTATTCTAGTGTCGAACCGGTACTGCAAATTGGGATTAAGCAAAAATTTATTGTGTGGTCGAGCGACAGCCTCGGCTCGCTCTTCCTACATGATCGCTTCTTGTGCGGAATAATTCCTAGCTCGCCGATGGCTTCAGAGTTGGTCTTCTCGAAGTTTTGCTTTCGCACTGCATTCCGCAATCTTTTCGTTATGAGTTGTGTGCTTCGGTTACCCGACTTTCTTGTGTTTAGTGCATTTGGCTTCTCTTAACCCTTAGCCACCGCTTGCCGAAATTTCCACACTATCATCTGTCGACCTGCAGAGCTCGATGAAGGCCTCGCGGCCGTTCCTGAGCTCGTGGAACGGTCGAATCTGTAGTTGTTTCCAGATCTCTCCCACACAACGGCCTCCCAGAAGCTTGGATTACAGAAGTACGCCACTACTCCCAGCCGGAGATTCACGATTGAAAGCAGAATGACATGAGCTACACGCAGCTCCGATTTTTTTTTTTTTTGTTGTTGTTGTGTCTGACCTACTTTGAAAGACTTTGTAGTCGACTTACTTACTACTATCGCTGTTGGAAACCAGGTGATAACCGCACAGTATTTTAGAGACGATCAGGTAATGAAAATTTAGAATAAGTAAAACAGTATCAAAAGAAGTTGTGTGGTGGAGCAGCACATGCAATTCACGCTTCCTAGATAATCGTTACTGCATAGAATAATTCTTTTGTCTGCGGCGTCTTTAGTATCCGTCTTCTGGAAGTTTTGCTTGCAGTATATTGTGCAATCTTTTCGTTATGAGTTGGTGCTTGGTTTCCCGATGTTCTTTTGTTTAGTGCATTCGCCTTCTCTTAACCCTGAGAAACCACATACCGAAACTGAGGCACTGCCGGCTGTTCATAAGCAGTGCTCGATGAAGTTATTTCGCTTTTTATTCGTTGCCTTTAATATTCTTCTCATCAGTGGTGAGTGCTGCCTGCAGAAAGCGTTTATCTTGCGAATTCGCGTGAAAGTTTGTGTTCCCTGTGAGGCCCACTACTTGGGATTAACTTGACTGCTCCAGCCAGGTGGCTCGTTGGTCTAGGGGTATGATTCCTGCTTTGGGTGCAGGAGGTCCCGGGTTCAAATCCCGGACGAGCCCTGCCATTTTGACCGTGCTGAAGAGTAGGTGGAACTCAGCCCCGGTTGCAGCTCCTCAATGAAGAGTTGACGCCTGTTATAGCACGTGGATATAACAAGAATGCGGCACCAGTAAAGTACGTAGGTGGAATTCGGTAGAAAGGCAGACGGTAATTTTGCATGCAACGGAAAACAAGGTTGTCTTTGCGGGATATGTGCACCGTGAGTGGAGATTCAGCTTAATTGTGCGACAGTCTACCCTCATCTTACTAGCGACGGCAACAACCAAGGGGTGGCATGTAAGATTGAGCGTGGCTAAGAGTTTCTCATTATTAGTTTGCATCACACTTTGACAGAGCTGTGACAAGGCGAGTAGGGTGAGCTCAGGAAAGCCAGTAGCAAGCGCACTTGAAGTAGCCCTGAAGAACCGGATTATAAATTTTGCCAGCCATAATGGAGCTAGGTTCGTTCTCAGTTACCAAATACCGGTGCAATAAGAGAGCAAAAGTATTTGACAGTAAAATGACGCCCTATCCGTCTAGCATACAACATTGCTTGTCTCTGCATACGCGGACGTGAGGTCATCTCGGAAATGAAATCCGAAATGTAGATTAAAATTGTTGTGCTCCCGCCCGGCATCGAACCGGGGACCTTCTGCGTGTAAAGCAGGCGTGATAACCGCTACACGACGGAAACAACGGTCATTTTCATGTACCACCCGGAGACTCGTAATAGCAACAGTTTCTCTTCCGTGTTAGCAAGGGCATCGGCTACGAGCTCCCTCCGATTCGTGAAGTTCCTGTAGTAAAAGACGTCGATGGAAACAATCCAACCGCGACAGACAGGGAGAACGCTGGCTGAGCTGCAGCCCTACATGGTGAGGCCATCAAAGGTGGCGTCATTCACATGCAGTGCGTTTTCGGAACGAATAGGCTCGTTGGTCTAGGGGTATGATTCCTGCTTCGGGTGCAGGAGGTCCCGGGTTCAAATCCCGGACGAGCCCTTGCGTTTTGTACAACGGTGTGGTAACAAATCGCATGGCGGCGGCTGTGTCGCGCATTTCGAGGCCTCCAAGTCAGCGCTAAAATCCGACAACCAGTTCTGAAACCGTTTCATGTTTCATTTGAGCCATGTGCACCCTGCTGATGGAACGTTTGAAGTTGGTTTAAATGAACACAGTAGAGATCGTAGCAAGTGTCTTGCTGAGTGCGACGAAAACGGGTTTCCGCCCGCAATCGAGCCGGGGACCTTCTGCGTGTTCGGCACGGCGCCTGGGCTCGGCGGCAGCTGCTGCTCTTTCCTTCCTTACGAGATACCGTCGATTCGCGCAGTCGTTATTGCAAAAGATGTCACCAAAGGCAATCGCTTCGTTAGCGGCACTTTGCCTGGGCTCGGCGGCAGCTCTACATGGAGGCACCAGCAGCCCAGCCAGGCCGCCGCCGGCACCGGTGCGCCACAGCGCAAGGAGCCGGCGGCCGCCCTGCAATGCCCCTGTCGTTGCATATTCCACCCGCCCCATATCCTCTCCATGTCTGACTCACTACCCCAAATGACACTGCAGTCGACGTGCTTATTACTATCGCTTTTGGAAGAACCAAGGCGCAGTATTCTAGTGTCGAACCGGTACTGCAAATTGGGATTAAGCAAAAATTTATTGTGTGGTCGAGCGACAGCCTCGGCTCGCTCTTCCTACATGATCGCTTCTTGTGCGGAATAATTCCTAGCTCGCCGATGGCTTCAGAGTTGGTCTTCTCGAAGTTTTGCTTTCGCACTGCATTCCGCAATCTTTTCGTTATGAGTTGTGTGCTTCGGTTACCCGACTTTCTTGTGTTTAGTGCATTTGGCTTCTCTTAACCCTTAGCCACCGCTTGCCGAAATTTCCACACTATCATCTGTCGACCTGCAGAGCTCGATGAAGGCCTCGCGGCCGTTCCTGAGCTCGTGGAACGGTCGAATCTGTAGTTGTTTCCAGATCTCTCCCACACAACGGCCTCCCAGAAGCTTGGATTACAGAAGTACGCCACTACTCCCAGCCGGAGATTCACGATTGAAAGCAGAATGACATGAGCTACACGCAGCTCCGATTTTTTTTTTTTTGTTGTTGTTGTGTCTGACCTACTTTGAAAGACTTTGTAGTCGACTTACTTACTACTATCGCTGTTGGAAACCAGGTGATAACCGCACAGTATTTTAGAGACGATCAGGTAATGAAAATTTAGAATAAGTAAAACAGTATCAAAAGAAGTTGTGTGGTGGAGCAGCACATGCAATTCACGCTTCCTAGATAATCGTTACTGCATAGAATAATTCTTTTGTCTGCGGCGTCTTTAGTATCCGTCTTCTGGAAGTTTTGCTTGCAGTATATTGTGCAATCTTTTCGTTATGAGTTGGTGCTTGGTTTCCCGATGTTCTTTTGTTTAGTGCATTCGCCTTCTCTTAACCCTGAGAAACCACATACCGAAACTGAGGCACTGCCGGCTGTTCATAAGCAGTGCTCGATGAAGTTATTTCGCTTTTTATTCGTTGCCTTTAATATTCTTCTCATCAGTGGTGAGTGCTGCCTGCAGAAAGCGTTTATCTTGCGAATTCGCGTGAAAGTTTGTGTTCCCTGTGAGGCCCACTACTTGGGATTAACTTGACTGCTCCAGCCAGGTGGCTCGTTGGTCTAGGGGTATGATTCCTGCTTTGGGTGCAGGAGGTCCCGGGTTCAAATCCCGGACGAGCCCTGCCATTTTGACCGTGCTGAAGAGTAGGTGGAACTCAGCCCCGGTTGCAGCTCCTCAATGAAGAGTTGACGCCTGTTATAGCACGTGGATATAACAAGAATGCGGCACCAGTAAAGTACGTAGGTGGAATTCGGTAGAAAGGCAGACGGTAATTTTGCATGCAACGGAAAACAAGGTTGTCTTTGCGGGATATGTGCACCGTGAGTGGAGATTCAGCTTAATTGTGCGACAGTCTACCCTCATCTTACTAGCGACGGCAACAACCAAGGGGTGGCATGTAAGATTGAGCGTGGCTAAGAGTTTCTCATTATTAGTTTGCATCACACTTTGACAGAGCTGTGACAAGGCGAGTAGGGTGAGCTCAGGAAAGCCAGTAGCAAGCGCACTTGAAGTAGCCCTGAAGAACCGGATTATAAATTTTGCCAGCCATAATGGAGCTAGGGGCGTTCTCAGTTACCAAATACCGGTGCAATAAGAGAGCAAAAGTATTTGACAGTAAAATGACGCCCTATCCGTCTAGCATACAACATTGCTTGTCTCTGCATACGCGGACGTGAGGTCATCTCGGAAATGAAATCCGAAATGTAGATTAAAATTGTTGTGCTCCCGCCCGGCATCGAACCGGGGACCTTCTGCGTGTAAAGCAGGCGTGATAACCGCTACACGACGGAAACAACGGTCATTTTCATGTACCACCCGGAGACTCGTAATAGCAACAGTTTCTCTTCCGTGTTAGCAAGGGCATCGGCTACGAGCTCCCTCCGATTCGTGAAGTTCCTGTAGTAAAAGACGTCGATGGAAACAATCCAACCGCGACAGACAGGGAGAACGCTGGCTGAGCTGCAGCCCTACATGGTGAGGCCATCAAAGGTGGCGTCATTCACATGCAGTGCGTTTTCGGAACGAATAGGCTCGTTGGTCTAGGGGTATGATTCCTGCTTCGGGTGCAGGAGGTCCCGGGTTCAAATCCCGGACGAGCCCTTGCGTTTTGTACAACGGTGTGGTAACAAATCGCATGGCGGCGGCTGTGTCGCGCATTTCGAGGCCTCCAAGTCAGCGCTAAAATCCGACAACCAGTTCTGAAACCGTTTCATGTTTCATTTGAGCCATGTGCACCCTGCTGATGGAACGTTTGAAGTTGGTTTAAATGAACACAGTAGAGATCGTAGCAAGTGTCTTGCTGAGTGCGACGAAAACGGGTTTCCGCCCGCAATCGAGCCGGGGACCTTCTGCGTGTTCGGCACGGCGCCTGGGCTCGGCGGCAGCTGCTGCTCTTTCCTTCCTTACGAGATACCGTCGATTCGCGCAGTCGTTATTGCAAAAGATGTCACCAAAGGCAATCGCTTCGTTAGCGGCACTTTGCCTGGGCTCGGCGGCAGCTCTACATGGAGGCACCAGCAGCCCAGCCAGGCCGCCGCCGGCACCGGTGCGCCACAGCGCAAGGAGCCGGCGGCCGCCCTGCAATGCCCCTGTCGTTGCATATTCCACCCGCCCCATATCCTCTCCATGTCTGACTCACTACCCCAAATGACACTGCAGTCGACGTGCTTATTACTATCGCTTTTGGAAGAACCAAGGCGCAGTATTCTAGTGTCGAACCGGTACTGCAAATTGGGATTAAGCAAAAATTTATTGTGTGGTCGAGCGACAGCCTCGGCTCGCTCTTCCTACATGATCGCTTCTTGTGCGGAATAATTCCTAGCTCGCCGATGGCTTCAGAGTTGGTCTTCTCGAAGTTTTGCTTTCGCACTGCATTCCGCAATCTTTTCGTTATGAGTTGTGTGCTTCGGTTACCCGACTTTCTTGTGTTTAGTGCATTTGGCTTCTCTTAACCCTTAGCCACCGCTTGCCGAAATTTCCACACTATCATCTGTCGACCTGCAGAGCTCGATGAAGGCCTCGCGGCCGTTCCTGAGCTCGTGGAACGGTCGAATCTGTAGTTGTTTCCAGATCTCTCCCACACAACGGCCTCCCAGAAGCTTGGATTACAGAAGTACGCCATTACTCCCAGCCGGAGATTCACGATTGAAAGCAGAATGACATGAGCTACACGCAGCTCCGATTTTTTTTTTTTTTTTTTTTTGTTGTGTCTGACCTACTTTGAAAGACTTTGTAGTCGACTTACTTACTACTATCGCTGTTGGAAACCAGGTGATAACCGCACAGTATTTTAGAGACGATCAGGTAATGAAAATTTAGAATAAGTAAAACAGTATCAAAAGAAGTTGTGTGGTGGAGCAGCACATGCAATTCACGCTTCCTAGATAATCGTTACTGCATAGAATAATTCTTTTGTCTGCGGCGTCTTTAGTATCCGTCTTCTGGAAGTTTTGCTTGCAGTATATTGTGCAATCTTTTCGTTATGAGTTGGTGCTTGGTTTCCCGATGTTCTTTTGTTTAGTGCATTCGCCTTCTCTTAACCCTGAGAAACCACATACCGAAACTGAGGCACTGCCGGCTGTTCATAAGCAGTGCTCGATGAAGTTATTTCGCTTTTTATTCGTTGCCTTTAATATTCTTCTCATCAGTGGTGAGTGCTGCCTGCAGAAAGCGTTTATCTTGCGAATTCGCGTGAAAGTTTGTGTTCCCTGTGAGGCCCACTACTTGGGATTAACTTGACTGCTCCAGCCAGGTGGCTCGTTGGTCTAGGGGTATGATTCCTGCTTTGGGTGCAGGAGGTCCCGGGTTCAAATCCCGGACGAGCCCTGCCATTTTGACCGTGCTGAAGAGTAGGCGGAACTCAGCCCCGGTTGCAGCTCCTCAATGAAGAGTTGACGCCTGTTATAGCACGTGGATATAACAAGAATGCGGCACCAGTAAAGTACGTAGGTGGAATTCGGTAGAAAGGCAGACGGTAATTTTGCATGCAACGGAAAACAAGGTTGTCTTTGCGGGATATGTGCACCGTGAGTGGAGATTCAGCTTAATTGTGCGACAGTCTACCCTCATCTTACTAGCGACGGCAACAACCAAGGGGTGGCATGTAAGATTGAGCGTGGCTAAGAGTTTCTCATTATTAGTTTGCATCACACTTTGACAGAGCTGTGACAAGGCGAGTAGGGTGAGCTCAGGAAAGCCAGTAGCAAGCGCACTTGAAGTAGCCCTGAAGAACCGGATTATAAATTTTGCCAGCCATAATGGAGCTAGGGGCGTTCTCAGTTACCAAATACCGGTGCAATAAGAGAGCAAAAGTATTTGACAGTAAAATGACGCCCTATCCGTCTAGCATACAACATTGCTTGTCTCTGCATACGCGGACGTGAGGTCATCTCGGAAATGAAATCCGAAATGTAGATTAAAATTGTTGTGCTCCCGCCCGGCATCGAACCGGGGACCTTCTGCGTGTAAAGCAGGCGTGATAACCGCTACACGACGGAAACAACGGTCATTTTCATGTACCACCCGGAGACTCGTAATAGCAACAGTTTCTCTTCTGTGTTAGCAAGGGCATCGGCTACGAGCTCCCTCCGATTCGTGAAGTTCCTGTAGTAAAAGACGTCGATGGAAACAATCCAACCGCGACAGACAGGGAGAACGCTGGCTGAGCTGCAGCCCTACATGGTCAGGCCATCAAAGGTGGCGTCATTCACATGCAGTGCGTTTTCGGAACGAATAGGCTCGTTGGTCTAGGGGTATGATTCCTGCTTCGGGTGCAGGAGGTCCCGGGTTCAAATCCCGGACGAGCCCTTGCGTTTTGTACAACGGTGTGGTAACAAATCGCATGGCGGCGGCTGTGTCGCGCATTTCGAGGCCTCCAAGTCAGCGCTAAAATCCGACAACCAGTTCTGAAACCGTTTCATGTTTCATTTGAGCCATGTGCACCCTGCTGATGGAACGTTTGAAGTTGGTTTAAATGAACACAGTAGAGATCGTAGCAAGTGTCTTGCTGAGTGCGACGAAAACGGGTTTCCGCCCGCAATCGAGCCGGGGACCTTCTGCGTGTTCGGCACGGCGCCTGGGCTCGGCGGCAGCTGCTGCTCTTTCCTTCCTTACGAGATACCGTCGATTCGCGCAGTCGTTATTGCAAAAGATGTCACCAAAGGCAATCGCTTCGTTAGCGGCACTTTGCCTGGGCTCGGCGGCAGCTCTACATGGAGGCACCAGCAGCCCAGCCAGGCCGCCGCCGGCACCGGTGCGCCACAGCGCAAGGAGCCGGCGGCCGCCCTGCAATGCCCCTGTCGTTGCATATTCCACCCGCCCCATATCCTCTCCATGTCTGACTCACTACCCCAAATGACACTGCAGTCGACGTGCTTATTACTATCGCTTTTGGAAGAACCAAGGCGCAGTATTCTAGTGTCGAACCGGTACTGCAAATTGGGATTAAGCAAAAATTTATTGTGTGGTCGAGCGACAGCCTCGGCTCGCTCTTCCTACATGATCGCTTCTTGTGCGGAATAATTCCTAGCTCGCCGATGGCTTCAGAGTTGGTCTTCTCGAAGTTTTGCTTTCGCACTGCATTCCGCAATCTTTTCGTTATGAGTTGTGTGCTTCGGTTACCCGACTTTCTTGTGTTTAGTGCGTTTGGCTTCTCTTAACCCTTAGCCACCGCTTGCCGAAATTTCCACACTATCATCTGTCGACCTGCAGAGCTCGATGAAGGCCTCGCGGCCGTTCCTGAGCTCTAGGAACGGTCGAATCTGTAGTTGTTTCCAGATCTCTCCCACACAACGGCCTCCCAGAAGCTTGGATTACAGAAGTACGCCACTACTCCCAGCCGGAGATTCACGATTGAAAGCAGAATGACATGAGCTACACGCAGCTCCGATTTTTTTTTTTTTTGTTGTTGTTGTGTCTGACCTACTTTGAAAGACTTTGTAGTCGACTTACTTACTACTATCGCTGTTGGAAACCAGGTGATAACCGCACAGTATTTTAGAGACGATCAGGTAATGAAAATTTAGAATAAGTAAAACAGTATCAAAAGAAGTTGTGTGGTGGAGCAGCACATGCAATTCACGCTTCCTAGATAATCGTTACTGCATAGAATAATTCTTTTGTCTGCGGCGTCTTCAGTATCCGTCTTCTGGAAGTTTTGCTTGCAGTATATTGTGCAATCTTTTCGTTATGAGTTGGTGCTTGGTTTCCCGATGTTCTTTTGTTTAGTGCATTCGCCTTCTCTTAACCCTGAGAAACCACATACCGAAACTGAGGCACTGCCGGCTGTTCATAAGCAGTGCTCGATGAAGTTATTTCGCTTTTTATTCGTTGCCTTTAATATTCTTCTCATCAGTGGTGAGTGCTGCCTGCAGAAAGCGTTTATCTTGCGAATTCGCGTGAAAGTTTGTGTTCCCTGTGAGGCCCACTACTTGGGATTAACTTGACTGCTCCAGCCAGGTGGCTCGTTGGTCTAGGGGTATGATTCCTGCTTTGGGTGCAGGAGGTCCCGGGTTCAAATCCCGGACGAGCCCTGCCATTTTGACCGTGCTGAAGAGTAGGTGGAACTCAGCCCCGGTTGCAGCTCCTCAATGAAGAGTTGACGCCTGTTATAGCACGTGGATATAACAAGAATGCGGCACCAGTAAAGTACGTAGGTGGAATTCGGTAGAAAGGCAGACGGTAATTTTGCATGCAACGGAAAACAAGGTTGTCTTTGCGGGATATGTGCACCGTGAGTGGAGATTCAGCTTAATTGTGCGACAGTCTACCCTCATCTTACTAGCGACGGCAACAACCAAGGGGTGGCATGTAAGATTGAGCGTGGCTAAGAGTTTCTCATTATTAGTTTGCATCACACTTTGACAGAGCTGTGACAAGGCGAGTAGGGTGAGCTCAGGAAAGCCAGTAGCAAGCGCACTTGAAGTAGCCCTGAAGAACCGGATTATAAATTTTGCCTGCCATAATGGAGCTAGGGGCGTTCTCAGTTACCAAATACCGGTGCAATAAGAGAGCAAAAGTATTTGACAGTAAAATGACGCCCTATCCGTCTAGCATACAACATTGCTTGTCTCTGCATACGCGGACGTGAGGTCATCTCGGAAATGAAATCCGAAATGTAGATTAAAATTGTTGTGCTCCCGCCCGGCATCGAACCGGGGACCTTCTGCGTGTAAAGCAGGCGTGATAACCGCTACACGACGGAAACAACGGTCATTTTCATGTACCACCCGGAGACTCGTAATAGCAACAGTTTCTCTTCTGTGTTAGCAAGGGCATCGGCTACGAGCTCCCTCCGATTCGTGAAGTTCCTGTAGTAAAAGACGTCGATGGAAACAATCCAACCGCGACAGACAGGGAGAACGCTGGCTGAGCTGCAGCCCTACATGGTCAGGCCATCAAAGGTGGCGTCATTCACATGCAGTGCGTTTTCGGAACGAATAGGCTCGTTGGTCTAGGGGTATGATTCCTGCTTCGGGTGCAGGAGGTCCCGGGTTCAAATCCCGGACGAGCCCTTGCGTTTTGTACAACGGTGTGGTAACAAATCGCATGGCGGCGGCTGTGTCGCGCATTTCGAGGCCTCCAAGTCAGCGCTAAAATCCGACAACCAGTTCTGAAACCGTTTCATGTTTCATTTGAGCCATGTGCACCCTGCTGATGGAACGTTTGAAGTTGGTTTAAATGAACACAGTAGAGATCGTAGCAAGTGTCTTGCTGAGTGCGACGAAAACGGGTTTCCGCCCGCAATCGAGCCGGGGACCTTCTGCGTGTTCGGCACGGCGCCTGGGCTCGGCGGCAGCTGCTGCTCTTTCCTTCCTTACGAGATACCGTCGATTCGCGCAGTCGTTATTGCAAAAGATGTCACCAAAGGCAATCGCTTCGTTAGCGGCACTTTGCCTGGGCTCGGCGGCAGCTCTACATGGAGGCACCAGCAGCCCAGCCAGGCCGCCGCCGGCACCGGTGCGCCACAGCGCAAGGAGCCGGCGGCCGCCCTGCAATGCCCCTGTCGTTGCATATTCCACCCGCCCCATATCCTCTCCATGTCTGACTCACTACCCCAAATGACACTGCAGTCGACGTGCTTATTACTATCGCTTTTGGAAGAACCAAGGCGCAGTATTCTAGTGTCGAACCGGTACTGCAAATTGGGATTAAGCAAAAATTTATTGTGTGGTCGAGCGACAGCCTCGGCTCGCTCTTCCTACATGATCGCTTCTTGTGCGGAATAATTCCTAGCTCGCCGATGGCTTCAGAGTTGGTCTTCTCGAAGTTTTGCTTTCGCACTGCATTCCGCAATCTTTTCGTTATGAGTTGTGTGCTTCGGTTACCCGACTTTCTTGTGTTTAGTGCGTTTGGCTTCTCTTAACCCTTAGCCACCGCTTGCCGAAATTTCCACACTATCATCTGTCGACCTGCAGAGCTCGATGAAGGCCTCGCGGCCGTTCCTGAGCTCTAGGAACGGTCGAATCTGTAGTTGTTTCCAGATCTCTCCCACACAACGGCCTCCCAGAAGCTTGGATTACAGAAGTACGCCACTACTCCCAGCCGGAGATTCACGATTGAAAGCAGAATGACATGAGCTACACGCAGCTCCGATTTTTTTTTTTTTTGTTGTTGTTGTGTCTGACCTACTTTGAAAGACTTTGTAGTCGACTTACTTACTACTATCGCTGTTGGAAACCAGGTGATAACCGCACAGTATTTTAGAGACGATCAGGTAATGAAAATTTAGAATAAGTAAAACAGTATCAAAAGAAGTTGTGTGGTGGAGCAGCACATGCAATTCACGCTTCCTAGATAATCGTTACTGCATAGAATAATTCTTTTGTCTGCGGCGTCTTCAGTATCCGTCTTCTGGAAGTTTTGCTTGCAGTATATTGTGCAATCTTTTCGTTATGAGTTGGTGCTTGGTTTCCCGATGTTCTTTTGTTTAGTGCATTCGCCTTCTCTTAACCCTGAGAAACCACATACCGAAACTGAGGCACTGCCGGCTGTTCATAAGCAGTGCTCGATGAAGTTATTTCGCTTTTTATTCGTTGCCTTTAATATTCTTCTCATCAGTGGTGAGTGCTGCCTGCAGAAAGCGTTTATCTTGCGAATTCGCGTGAAAGTTTGTGTTCCCTGTGAGGCCCACTACTTGGGATTAACTTGACTGCTCCAGCCAGGTGGCTCGTTGGTCTAGGGGTATGATTCCTGCTTTGGGTGCAGGAGGTCCCGGGTTCAAATCCCGGACGAGCCCTGCCATTTTGACCGTGCTGAAGAGTAGGTGGAACTCAGCCCCGGTTGCAGCTCCTCAATGAAGAGTTGACGCCTGTTATAGCACGTGGATATAACAAGAATGCGGCACCAGTAAAGTACGTAGGTGGAATTCGGTAGAAAGGCAGACGGTAATTTTGCATGCAACGGAAAACAAGGTTGTCTTTGCGGGATATGTGCACCGTGAGTGGAGATTCAGCTTAATTGTGCGACAGTCTACCCTCATCTTACTAGCGACGGCAACAACCAAGGGGTGGCATGTAAGATTGAGCGTGGCTAAGAGTTTCTCATTATTAGTTTGCATCACACTTTGACAGAGCTGTGACAAGGCGAGTAGGGTGAGCTCAGGAAAGCCAGTAGCAAGCGCACTTGAAGTAGCCCTGAAGAACCGGATTATAAATTTTGCCAGCCATAATGGAGCTAGGGGCGTTCTCAGTTACCAAATACCGGTGCAATAAGAGAGCAAAAGTATTTGACAGTAAAATGACGCCCTATCCGTCTAGCATACAACATTGCTTGTCTCTGCATACGCGGACGTGAGGTCATCTCGGAAATGAAATCCGAAATGTAGATTAAAATTGTTGTGCTCCCGCCCGGCATCGAACCGGGGACCTTCTGCGTGTAAAGCAGGCGTGATAACCGCTACACGACGGAAACAACGGTCATTTTCATGTACCACCCGGAGACTCGTAATAGCAACAGTTTCTCTTCCGTGTTAGCAAGGGCATCGGCTACGAGCTCCCTCCGATTCGTGAAGTTCCTGTAGTAAAAGACGTCGATGGAAACAATCCAACCGCGACAGACAGGGAGAACGCTGGCTGAGCTGCAGCCCTACATGGTGAGGCCATCAAAGGTGGCGTCATTCACATGCAGTGCGTTTTCGGAACGAATAGGCTCGTTGGTCTAGGGGTATGATTCCTGCTTCGGGTGCAGGAGGTCCCGGGTTCAAATCCCGGACGAGCCCTTGCGTTTTGTACAACGGTGTGGTAACAAATCGCATGGCGGCGGCTGTGTCGCGCATTTCGAGGCCTCCAAGTCAGCGCTAAAATCCGACAACCAGTTCTGAAACCGTTTCATGTTTCATTTGAGCCATGTGCACCCTGCTGATGGAACGTTTGAAGTTGGTTTAAATGAACACAGTAGAGATCGTAGCAAGTGTCTTGCTGAGTGCGACGAAAACGGGTTTCCGCCCGCAATCGAGCCGGGGACCTTCTGCGTGTTCGGCACGGCGCCTGGGCTCGGCGGCAGCTGCTGCTCTTTCCTTCCTTACGAGATACCGTCGATTCGCGCAGTCGTTATTGCAAAAGATGTCACCAAAGGCAATCGCTTCGTTAGCGGCACTTTGCCTGGGCTCGGCGGCAGCTCTACATGGAGGCACCAGCAGCCCAGCCAGGCCGCCGCCGGCACCGGTGCGCCACAGCGCAAGGAGCCGGCGGCCGCCCTGCAATGCCCCTGTCGTTGCATATTCCACCCGCCCCATATCCTCTCCATGTCTGACTCACTACCCCAAATGACACTGCAGTCGACGTGCTTATTACTATCGCTTTTGGAAGAACCAAGGCGCAGTATTCTAGTGTCGAACCGGTACTGCAAATTGGGATTAAGCAAAAATTTATTGTGTGGTCGAGCGACAGCCTCGGCTCGCTCTTCCTACATGATCGCTTCTTGTGCGGAATAATTCCTAGCTCGCCGATGGCTTCAGAGTTGGTCTTCTCGAAGTTTTGCTTTCGCACTGCATTCCGCAATCTTTTCGTTATGAGTTGTGTGCTTCGGTTACCCGACTTTCTTGTGTTTAGTGCATTTGGCTTCTCTTAACCCTTAGCCACCGCTTGCCGAAATTTCCACACTATCATCTGTCGACCTGCAGAGCTCGATGAAGGCCTCGCGGCCGTTCCTGAGCTCGTGGAACGGTCGAATCTGTAGTTGTTTCCAGATCTCTCCCACACAACGGCCTCCCAGAAGCTTGGATTACAGAAGTACGCCATTACTCCCAGCCGGAGATTCACGATTGAAAGCAGAATGACATGAGCTACACGCAGCTCCGATTTTTTTTTTTTTTTTTTTTTGTTGTGTCTGACCTACTTTGAAAGACTTTGTAGTCGACTTACTTACTACTATCGCTGTTGGAAACCAGGTGATAACCGCACAGTATTTTAGAGACGATCAGGTAATGAAAATTTAGAATAAGTAAAACAGTATCAAAAGAAGTTGTGTGGTGGAGCAGCACATGCAATTCACGCTTCCTAGATAATCGTTACTGCATAGAATAATTCTTTTGTCTGCGGCGTCTTTAGTATCCGTCTTCTGGAAGTTTTGCTTGCAGTATATTGTGCAATCTTTTCGTTATGAGTTGGTGCTTGGTTTCCCGATGTTCTTTTGTTTAGTGCATTCGCCTTCTCTTAACCCTGAGAAACCACATACCGAAACTGAGGCACTGCCGGCTGTTCATAAGCAGTGCTCGATGAAGTTATTTCGCTTTTTATTCGTTGCCTTTAATATTCTTCTCATCAGTGGTGAGTGCTGCCTGCAGAAAGCGTTTATCTTGCGAATTCGCGTGAAAGTTTGTGTTCCCTGTGAGGCCCACTACTTGGGATTAACTTGACTGCTCCAGCCAGGTGGCTCGTTGGTCTAGGGGTATGATTCCTGCTTTGGGTGCAGGAGGTCCCGGGTTCAAATCCCGGACGAGCCCTGCCATTTTGACCGTGCTGAAGAGTAGGTGGAACTCAGCCCCGGTTGCAGCTCCTCAATGAAGAGTTGACGCCTGTTATAGCACGTGGATATAACAAGAATGCGGCACCAGTAAAGTACGTAGGTGGAATTCGGTAGAAAGGCAGACGGTAATTTTGCATGCAACGGAAAACAAGGTTGTCTTTGCGGGATATGTGCACCGTGAGTGGAGATTCAGCTTAATTGTGCGACAGTCTACCCTCATCTTACTAGCGACGGCAACAACCAAGGGGTGGCATGTAAGATTGAGCGTGGCTAAGAGTTTCTCATTATTAGTTTGCATCACACTTTGACAGAGCTGTGACAAGGCGAGTAGGGTGAGCTCAGGAAAGCCAGTAGCAAGCGCACTTGAAGTAGCCCTGAAGAACCGGATTATAAATTTTGCCAGCCATAATGGAGCTAGGGGCGTTCTCAGTTACCAAATACCGGTGCAATAAGAGAGCAAAAGTATTTGACAGTAAAATGACGCCCTATCCGTCTAGCATACAACATTGCTTGTCTCTGCATACGCGGACGTGAGGTCATCTCGGAAATGAAATCCGAAATGTAGATTAAAATTGTTGTGCTCCCGCCCGGCATCGAACCGGGGACCTTCTGCGTGTAAAGCAGGCGTGATAACCGCTACACGACGGAAACAACGGTCATTTTCATGTACCACCCGGAGACTCGTAATAGCAACAGTTTCTCTTCTGTGTTAGCAAGGGCATCGGCTACGAGCTCCCTCCGATTCGTGAAGTTCCTGTAGTAAAAGACGTCGATGGAAACAATCCAACCGCGACAGACAGGGAGAACGCTGGCTGAGCTGCAGCCCTACATGGTGAGGCCATCAAAGGTGGCGTCATTCACATGCAGTGCGTTTTCGGAACGAATAGGCTCGTTGGTCTAGGGGTATGATTCCTGCTTCGGGTGCAGGAGGTCCCGGGTTCAAATCCCGGACGAGCCCTTGCGTTTTGTACAACGGTGTGGTAACAAATCGCATGGCGGCGGCTGTGTCGCGCATTTCGAGGCCTCCAAGTCAGCGCTAAAATCCGACAACCAGTTCTGAAACCGTTTCATGTTTCATTTGAGCCATGTGCACCCTGCTGATGGAACGTTTGAAGTTGGTTTAAATGAACACAGTAGAGATCGTAGCAAGTGTCTTGCTGAGTGCGACGAAAACGGGTTTCCGCCCGCAATCGAGCCGGGGACCTTCTGCGTGTTCGGCACGGCGCCTGGGCTCGGCGGCAGCTGCTGCTCTTTCCTTCCTTACGAGATACCGTCGATTCGCGCAGTCGTTATTGCAAAAGATGTCACCAAAGGCAATCGCTTCGTTAGCGGCACTTTGCCTGGGCTCGGCGGCAGCTCTACATGGAGGCACCAGCAGCCCAGCCAGGCCGCCGCCGGCACCGGTGCGCCACAGCGCAAGGAGCCGGCGGCCGCCCTGCAATGCCCCTGTCGTTGCATATTCCACCCGCCCCATATCCTCTCCATGTCTGACTCACTACCCCAAATGACACTGCAGTCGACGTGCTTATTACTATCGCTTTTGGAAGAACCAAGGCGCAGTATTCTAGTGTCGAACCGGTACTGCAAATTGGGATTAAGCAAAAATTTATTGTGTGGTCGAGCGACAGCCTCGGCTCGCTCTTCCTACATGATCGCTTCTTGTGCGGAATAATTCCTAGCTCGCCGATGGCTTCAGAGTTGGTCTTCTCGAAGTTTTGCTTTCGCACTGCATTCCGCAATCTTTTCGTTATGAGTTGTGTGCTTCGGTTACCCGACTTTCTTGTGTTTAGTGCGTTTGGCTTCTCTTAACCCTTAGCCACCGCTTGCCGAAATTTCCACACTATCATCTGTCGACCTGCAGAGCTCGATGAAGGCCTCGCGGCCGTTCCTGAGCTCGTGGAACGGTCGAATCTGTAGTTGTTTCCAGATCTCTCCCACACAACGGCCTCCCAGAAGCTTGGATTACAGAAGTACGCCATTACTCCCAGCCGGAGATTCACGATTGAAAGCAGAATGACATGAGCTACACGCAGCTCCGATTTTTTTTTTTTTTTTTGTTGTGTCTGACCTACTTTGAAAGACTTTGTAGTCGACTTACTTACTACTATCGCTGTTGGAAACCAGGTGATAACCGCACAGTATTTTAGAGACGATCAGGTAATGAAAATTTAGAATAAGTAAAACAGTATCAAAAGAAGTTGTGTGGTGGAGCAGCACATGCAATTCACGCTTCCTAGATAATCGTTACTGCATAGAATAATTCTTTTGTCTGCGGCGTCTTTAGTATCCGTCTTCTGGAAGTTTTGCTTGCAGTATATTGTGCAATCTTTTCGTTATGAGTTGGTGCTTGGTTTCCCGATGTTCTTTTGTTTAGTGCATTCGCCTTCTCTTAACCCTGAGAAACCACATACCGAAACTGAGGCACTGCCGGCTGTTCATAAGCAGTGCTCGATGAAGTTATTTCGCTTTTTATTCGTTGCCTTTAATATTCTTCTCATCAGTGGTGAGTGCTGCCTGCAGAAAGCGTTTATCTTGCGAATTCGCGTGAAAGTTTGTGTTCCCTGTGAGGCCCACTACTTGGGATTAACTTGACTGCTCCAGCCAGGTGGCTCGTTGGTCTAGGGGTATGATTCCTGCTTTGGGTGCAGGAGGTCCCGGGTTCAAATCCCGGACGAGCCCTGCCATTTTGACCGTGCTGAAGAGTAGGTGGAACTCAGCCCCGGTTGCAGCTCCTCAATGAAGAGTTGACGCCTGTTATAGCACGTGGATATAACAAGAATGCGGCACCAGTAAAGTACGTAGGTGGAATTCGGTAGAAAGGCAGACGGTAATTTTGCATGCAACGGAAAACAAGGTTGTCTTTGCGGGATATGTGCACCGTGAGTGGAGATTCAGCTTAATTGTGCGACAGTCTACCCTCATCTTACTAGCGACGGCAACAACCAAGGGGTGGCATGTAAGATTGAGCGTGGCTAAGAGTTTCTCATTATTAGTTTGCATCACACTTTGACAGAGCTGTGACAAGGCGAGTAGGGTGAGCTCAGGAAAGCCAGTAGCAAGCGCACTTGAAGTAGCCCTGAAGAACCGGATTATAAATTTTGCCAGCCATAATGGAGCTAGGGGCGTTCTCAGTTACCAAATACCGGTGCAATAAGAGAGCAAAAGTATTTGACAGTAAAATGACGCCCTATCCGTCTAGCATACAACATTGCTTGTCTCTGCATACGCGGACGTGAGGTCATCTCGGAAATGAAATCCGAAATGTAGATTAAAATTGTTGTGCTCCCGCCCGGCATCGAACCGGGGACCTTCTGCGTGTAAAGCAGGCGTGATAACCGCTACACGACGGAAACAACGGTCATTTTCATGTACCACCCGGAGACTCGTAATAGCAACAGTTTCTCTTCTGTGTTAGCAAGGGCATCGGCTACGAGCTCCCTCCGATTCGTGAAGTTCCTGTAGTAAAAGACGTCGATGGAAACAATCCAACCGCGACAGACAGGGAGAACGCTGGCTGAGCTGCAGCCCTACATGGTGAGGCCATCAAAGGTGGCGTCATTCACATGCAGTGCGTTTTCGGAACGAATAGGCTCGTTGGTCTAGGGGTATGATTCCTGCTTCGGGTGCAGGAGGTCCCGGGTTCAAATCCCGGACGAGCCCTTGCGTTTTGTACAACGGTGTGGTAACAAATCGCATGGCGGCGGCTGTGTCGCGCATTTCGAGGCCTCCAAGTCAGCGCTAAAATCCGACAACCAGTTCTGAAACCGTTTCATGTTTCATTTGAGCCATGTGCACCCTGCTGATGGAACGTTTGAAGTTGGTTTAAATGAACACAGTAGAGATCGTAGCAAGTGTCTTGCTGAGTGCGACGAAAACGGGTTTCCGCCCGCAATCGAGCCGGGGACCTTCTGCGTGTTCGGCACGGCGCCTGGGCTCGGCGGCAGCTGCTGCTCTTTCCTTCCTTACGAGATACCGTCGATTCGCGCAGTCGTTATTGCAAAAGATGTCACCAAAGGCAATCGCTTCGTTAGCGGCACTTTGCCTGGGCTCGGCGGCAGCTCTACATGGAGGCACCAGCAGCCCAGCCAGGCCGCCGCCGGCACCGGTGCGCCACAGCGCAAGGAGCCGGCGGCCGCCCTGCAATGCCCCTGTCGTTGCATATTCCACCCGCCCCATATCCTCTCCATGTCTGACTCACTACCCCAAATGACACTGCAGTCGACGTGCTTATTACTATCGCTTTTGGAAGAACCAAGGCGCAGTATTCTAGTGTCGAACCGGTACTGCAAATTGGGATTAAGCAAAAATTTATTGTGTGGTCGAGCGACAGCCTCGGCTCGCTCTTCCTACATGATCGCTTCTTGTGCGGAATAATTCCTAGCTCGCCGATGGCTTCAGAGTTGGTCTTCTCGAAGCTTTGCTTTCGCACTGCATTCCGCAATCTTTTCGTTATGAGTTGTGTGCTTCGGTTACCCGACTTTCTTGTGTTTAGTGCGTTTGGCTTCTCTTAACCCTTAGCCACCGCTTGCCGAAATTTCCACACTATCATCTGTCGACCTGCAGAGCTCGATGAAGGCCTCGCGGCCGTTCCTGAGCTCGTGGAACGGTCGAATCTGTAGTTGTTTCCAGATCTCTCCCACACAACGGCCTCCCAGAAGCTTGGATTACAGAAGTACGCCACTACTCCCAGCCGGAGATTCACGATTGAAAGCAGAATGACATGAGCTACACGCAGCTCCGATTTTTTTTTTTTTTTTTTTGTTGTGTCTGACCTACTTTGAAAGACTTTGTAGTCGACTTACTTACTACTATCGCTGTTGGAAACCAGGTGATAACCGCACAGTATTTTAGAGACGATCAGGTAATGAAAATTTAGAATAAGTAAAACAGTATCAAAAGAAGTTGTGTGGTGGAGCAGCACATGCAATTCACGCTTCCTAGATAATCGTTACTGCATAGAATAATTCTTTTGTCTGCGGCGTCTTTAGTATCCGTCTTCTGGAAGTTTTGCTTGCAGTATATTGTGCAATCTTTTCGTTATGAGTTGGTGCTTGGTTTCCCGATGTTCTTTTGTTTAGTGCATTCGCCTTCTCTTAACCCTGAGAAACCACATACCGAAACTGAGGCACTGCCGGCTGTTCATAAGCAGTGCTCGATGAAGTTATTTCGCTTTTTATTCGTTGCCTTTAATATTCTTCTCATCAGTGGTGAGTGCTGCCTGCAGAAAGCGTTTATCTTGCGAATTCGCGTGAAAGTTTGTGTTCCCTGTGAGGCCCACTACTTGGGATTAACTTGACTGCTCCAGCCAGGTGGCTCGTTGGTCTAGGGGTATGATTCCTGCTTTGGGTGCAGGAGGTCCCGGGTTCAAATCCCGGACGAGCCCTGCCATTTTGACCGTGCTGAAGAGTAGGTGGAACTCAGCCCCGGTTGCAGCTCCTCAATGAAGAGTTGACGCCTGTTATAGCACGTGGATATAACAAGAATGCGGCACCAGTAAAGTACGTAGGTGGAATTCGGTAGAAAGGCAGACGGTAATTTTGCATGCAACGGAAAACAAGGTTGTCTTTGCGGGATATGTGCACCGTGAGTGGAGATTCAGCTTAATTGTGCGACAGTCTACCCTCATCTTACTAGCGACGGCAACAACCAAGGGGTGGCATGTAAGATTGAGCGTGGCTAAGAGTTTCTCATTATTAGTTTGCATCACACTTTGACAGAGCTGTGACAAGGCGAGTAGGGTGAGCTCAGGAAAGCCAGTAGCAAGCGCACTTGAAGTAGCCCTGAAGAACCGGATTATAAATTTTGCCAGCCATAATGGAGCTAGGGGCGTTCTCAGTTACCAAATACCGGTGCAATAAGAGAGCAAAAGTATTTGACAGTAAAATGACGCCCTATCCGTCTAGCATACAACATTGCTTGTCTCTGCATACGCGGACGTGAGGTCATCTCGGAAATGAAATCCGAAATGTAGATTAAAATTGTTGTGCTCCCGCCCGGCATCGAACCGGGGACCTTCTGCGTGTAAAGCAGGCGTGATAACCGCTACACGACGGAAACAACGGTCATTTTCATGTACCACCCGGAGACTCGTAATAGCAACAGTTTCTCTTCTGTGTTAGCAAGGGCATCGGCTACGAGCTCCCTCCGATTCGTGAAGTTCCTGTAGTAAAAGACGTCGATGGAAACAATCCAACCGCGACAGACAGGGAGAACGCTGGCTGAGCTGCAGCCCTACATGGTCAGGCCATCAAAGGTGGCGTCATTCACATGCAGTGCGTTTTCGGAACGAATAGGCTCGTTGGTCTAGGGGTATGATTCCTGCTTCGGGTGCAGGAGGTCCCGGGTTCAAATCCCGGACGAGCCCTTGCGTTTTGTACAACGGTGTGGTAACAAATCGCATGGCGGCGGCTGTGTCGCGCATTTCGAGGCCTCCAAGTCAGCGCTAAAATCCGACAACCAGTTCTGAAACCGTTTCATGTTTCATTTGAGCCATGTGCACCCTGCTGATGGAACGTTTGAAGTTGGTTTAAATGAACACAGTAGAGATCGTAGCAAGTGTCTTGCTGAGTGCGACGAAAACGGGTTTCCGCCCGCAATCGAGCCGGGGACCTTCTGCGTGTTCGGCACGGCGCCTGGGCTCGGCGGCAGCTGCTGCTCTTTCCTTCCTTACGAGATACCGTCGATTCGCGCAGTCGTTATTGCAAAAGATGTCACCAAAGGCAATCGCTTCGTTAGCGGCACTTTGCCTGGGCTCGGCGGCAGCTCTACATGGAGGCACCAGCAGCCCAGCCAGGCCGCCGCCGGCACCGGTGCGCCACAGCGCAAGGAGCCGGCGGCCGCCCTGCAATGCCCCTGTCGTTGCATATTCCACCCGCCCCATATCCTCCCCATGTCTGACTCACTACCCCAAATGACACTGCAGTCGACGTGCTTATTACTATCGCTTTTGGAAGAACCAAGGCGCAGTATTCTAGTGTCGAACCGGTACTGCAAATTGGGATTAAGCAAAAATTTATTGTGTGGTCGAGCGACAGCCTCGGCTCGCTCTTCCTACATGATCGCTTCTTGTGCGGAATAATTCCTAGCTCGCCGATGGCTTCAGAGTTGGTCTTCTCGAAGTTTTGCTTTCGCACTGCATTCCGCAATCTTTTCGTTATGAGTTGTGTGCTTCGGTTACCCGACTTTCTTGTGTTTAGTGCGTTTGGCTTCTCTTAACCCTTAGCCACCGCTTGCCGAAATTTCCACACTATCATCTGTCGACCTGCAGAGCTCGATGAAGGCCTCGCGGCCGTTCCTGAGCTCGTGGAACGGTCGAATCTGTAGTTGTTTCCAGATCTCTCCCACACAACGGCCTCCCAGAAGCTTGGATTACAGAAGTACGCCACTACTCCCAGCCGGAGATTCACGATTGAAAGCAGAATGACATGAGCTACACGCAGCTCCGATTTTTTTTTTTTTTTTTTTTGTTGTGTCTGACCTACTTTGAAAGACTTTGTAGTCGACTTACTTACTACTATCGCTGTTGGAAACCAGGTGATAACCGCACAGTATTTTAGAGACGATCAGGTAATGAAAATTTAGAATAAGTAAAACAGTATCAAAAGAAGTTGTGTGGTGGAGCAGCACATGCAATTCACGCTTCCTAGATAATCGTTACTGCATAGAATAATTCTTTTGTCTGCGGCGTCTTTAGTATCCGTCTTCTGGAAGTTTTGCTTGCAGTATATTGTGCAATCTTTTCGTTATGAGTTGGTGCTTGGTTTCCCGATGTTCTTTTGTTTAGTGCATTCGCCTTCTCTTAACCCTGAGAAACCACATACCGAAACTGAGGCACTGCCGGCTGTTCATAAGCAGTGCTCGATGAAGTTATTTCGCTTTTTATTCGTTGCCTTTAATATTCTTCTCATCAGTGGTGAGTGCTGCCTGCAGAAAGCGTTTATCTTGCGAATTCGCGTGAAAGTTTGTGTTCCCTGTGAGGCCCACTACTTGGGATTAACTTGACTGCTCCAGCCAGGTGGCTCGTTGGTCTAGGGGTATGATTCCTGCTTTGGGTGCAGGAGGTCCCGGGTTCAAATCCCGGACGAGCCCTGCCATTTTGACCGTGCTGAAGAGTAGGTGGAACTCAGCCCCGGTTGCAGCTCCTCAATGAAGAGTTGACGCCTGTTATAGCACGTGGATATAACAAGAATGCGGCACCAGTAAAGTACGTAGGTGGAATTCGGTAGAAAGGCAGACGGTAATTTTGCATGCAACGGAAAACAAGGTTGTCTTTGCGGGATATGTGCACCGTGAGTGGAGATTCAGCTTAATTGTGCGACAGTCTACCCTCATCTTACTAGCGACGGCAACAACCAAGGGGTGGCATGTAAGATTGAGCGTGGCTAAGAGTTTCTCATTATTAGTTTGCATCACACTTTGACAGAGCTGTGACAAGGCGAGTAGGGTGAGCTCAGGAAAGCCAGTAGCAAGCGCACTTGAAGTAGCCCTGAAGAACCGGATTATAAATTTTGCCAGCCATAATGGAGCTAGGGGCGTTCTCAGTTACCAAATACCGGTGCAATAAGAGAGCAAAAGTATTTGACAGTAAAATGACGCCCTATCCGTCTAGCATACAACATTGCTTGTCTCTGCATACGCGGACGTGAGGTCATCTCGGAAATGAAATCCGAAATGTAGATTAAAATTGTTGTGCTCCCGCCCGGCATCGAACCGGGGACCTTCTGCGTGTAAAGCAGGCGTGATAACCGCTACACCACGGAAACAACGGTCATTTTCATGTACCACCCGGAGACTCGTAATAGCAACAGTTTCTCTTCTGTGTTAGCAAGGGCATCGGCTACGAGCTCCCTCCGATTCGTGAAGTTCCTGTAGTAAAAGACGTCGATGGAAACAATCCAACCGCGACAGACAGGGAGAACGCTGGCTGAGCTGCAGCCCTACATGGTCAGGCCATCAAAGGTGGCGTCATTCACATGCAGTGCGTTTTCGGAACGAATAGGCTCGTTGGTCTAGGGGTATGATTCCTGCTTCGGGTGCAGGAGGTCCCGGGTTCAAATCCCGGACGAGCCCTTGCGTTTTGTACAACGGTGTGGTAACAAATCGCATGGCGGCGGCTGTGTCGCGCATTTCGAGGCCTCCAAGTCAGCGCTAAAATCCGACAACCAGTTCTGAAACCGTTTCATGTTTCATTTGAGCCATGTGCACCCTGCTGATGGAACGTTTGAAGTTGGTTTAAATGAACACAGTAGAGATCGTAGCAAGTGTCTTGCTGAGTGCGACGAAAACGGGTTTCCGCCCGCAATCGAGCCGGGGACCTTCTGCGTGTTCGGCACGGCGCCTGGGCTCGGCGGCAGCTGCTGCTCTTTCCTTCCTTACGAGATACCGTCGATTCGCGCAGTCGTTATTGCAAAAGATGTCACCAAAGGCAATCGCTTCGTTAGCGGCACTTTGCCTGGGCTCGGCGGCAGCTCTACATGGAGGCACCAGCAGCCCAGCCAGGCCGCCGCCGGCACCGGTGCGCCACAGCGCAAGGAGCCGGCGGCCGCCCTGCAATGCCCCTGTCGTTGCATATTCCACCCGCCCCATATCCTCCCCATGTCTGACTCACTACCCCAAATGACACTGCAGTCGACGTGCTTATTACTATCGCTTTTGGAAGAACCAAGGCGCAGTATTCTAGTGTCGAACCGGTACTGCAAATTGGGATTAAGCAAAAATTTATTGTGTGGTCGAGCGACAGCCTCGGCTCGCTCTTCCTACATGATCGCTTCTTGTGCGGAATAATTCCTAGCTCGCCGATGGCTTCAGAGTTGGTCTTCTCGAAGTTTTGCTTTCGCACTGCATTCCGCAATCTTTTCGTTATGAGTTGTGTGCTTCGGTTACCCGACTTTCTTGTGTTTAGTGCGTTTGGCTTCTCTTAACCCTTAGCCACCGCTTGCCGAAATTTCCACACTATCATCTGTCGACCTGCAGAGCTCGATGAAGGCCTCGCGGCCGTTCCTGAGCTCGTGGAACGGTCGAATCTGTAGTTGTTTCCAGATCTCTCCCACACAACGGCCTCCCAGAAGCTTGGATTACAGAAGTACGCCACTACTCCCAGCCGGAGATTCACGATTGAAAGCAGAATGACATGAGCTACACGCAGCTCCGATTTTTTTTTTTTTTTTTTTTGTTGTGTCTGACCTACTTTGAAAGACTTTGTAGTCGACTTACTTACTACTATCGCTGTTGGAAACCAGGTGATAACCGCACAGTATTTTAGAGACGATCAGGTAATGAAAATTTAGAATAAGTAAAACAGTATCAAAAGAAGTTGTGTGGTGGAGCAGCACATGCAATTCACGCTTCCTAGATAATCGTTACTGCATAGAATAATTCTTTTGTCTGCGGCGTCTTTAGTATCCGTCTTCTGGAAGTTTTGCTTGCAGTATATTGTGCAATCTTTTCGTTATGAGTTGGTGCTTGGTTTCCCGATGTTCTTTTGTTTAGTGCATTCGCCTTCTCTTAACCCTGAGAAACCACATACCGAAACTGAGGCACTGCCGGCTGTTCATAAGCAGTGCTCGATGAAGTTATTTCGCTTTTTATTCGTTGCCTTTAATATTCTTCTCATCAGTGGTGAGTGCTGCCTGCAGAAAGCGTTTATCTTGCGAATTCGCGTGAAAGTTTGTGTTCCCTGTGAGGCCCACTACTTGGGATTAACTTGACTGCTCCAGCCAGGTGGCTCGTTGGTCTAGGGGTATGATTCCTGCTTTGGGTGCAGGAGGTCCCGGGTTCAAATCCCGGACGAGCCCTGCCATTTTGACCGTGCTGAAGAGTAGGTGGAACTCAGCCCCGGTTGCAGCTCCTCAATGAAGAGTTGACGCCTGTTATAGCACGTGGATATAACAAGAATGCGGCACCAGTAAAGTACGTAGGTGGAATTCGGTAGAAAGGCAGACGGTAATTTTGCATGCAACGGAAAACAAGGTTGTCTTTGCGGGATATGTGCACCGTGAGTGGAGATTCAGCTTAATTGTGCGACAGTCTACCCTCATCTTACTAGCGACGGCAACAACCAAGGGGTGGCATGTAAGATTGAGCGTGGCTAAGAGTTTCTCATTATTAGTTTGCATCACACTTTGACAGAGCTGTGACAAGGCGAGTAGGGTGAGCTCAGGAAAGCCAGTAGCAAGCGCACTTGAAGTAGCCCTGAAGAACCGGATTATAAATTTTGCCAGCCATAATGGAGCTAGGGGCGTTCTCAGTTACCAAATACCGGTGCAATAAGAGAGCAAAAGTATTTGACAGTAAAATGACGCCCTATCCGTCTAGCATACAACATTGCTTGTCTCTGCATACGCGGACGTGAGGTCATCTCGGAAATGAAATCCGAAATGTAGATTAAAATTGTTGTGCTCCCGCCCGGCATCGAACCGGGGACCTTCTGCGTGTAAAGCAGGCGTGATAACCGCTACACGACGGAAACAACGGTCATTTTCATGTACCACCCGGAGACTCGTAATAGCAACAGTTTCTCTTCTGTGTTAGCAAGGGCATCGGCTACGAGCTCCCTCCGATTCGTGAAGTTCCTGTAGTAAAAGACGTCGATGGAAACAATCCAACCGCGACAGACAGGGAGAACGCTGGCTGAGCTGCAGCCCTACATGGTCAGGCCATCAAAGGTGGCGTCATTCACATGCAGTGCGTTTTCGGAACGAATAGGCTCGTTGGTCTAGGGGTATGATTCCTGCTTCGGGTGCAGGAGGTCCCGGGTTCAAATCCCGGACGAGCCCTTGCGTTTTGTACAACGGTGTGGTAACAAATCGCATGGCGGCGGCTGTGTCGCGCATTTCGAGGCCTCCAAGTCAGCGCTAAAATCCGACAACCAGTTCTGAAACCGTTTCATGTTTCATTTGAGCCATGTGCACCCTGCTGATGGAACGTTTGAAGTTGGTTTAAATGAACACAGTAGAGATCGTAGCAAGTGTCTTGCTGAGTGCGACGAAAACGGGTTTCCGCCCGCAATCGAGCCGGGGACCTTCTGCGTGTTCGGCACGGCGCCTGGGCTCGGCGGCAGCTGCTGCTCTTTCCTTCCTTACGAGATACCGTCGATTCGCGCAGTCGTTATTGCAAAAGATGTCACCAAAGGCAATCGCTTCGTTAGCGGCACTTTGCCTGGGCTCGGCGGCAGCTCTACATGGAGGCACCAGCAGCCCAGCCAGGCCGCCGCCGGCACCGGTGCGCCACAGCGCAAGGAGCCGGCGGCCGCCCTGCAATGCCCCTGTCGTTGCATATTCCACCCGCCCCATATCCTCTCCATGTCTGACTCACTACCCCAAATGACACTGCAGTCGACGTGCTTATTACTATCGCTTTTGGAAGAACCAAGGCGCAGTATTCTAGTGTCGAACCGGTACTGCAAATTGGGATTAAGCAAAAATTTATTGTGTGGTCGAGCGACAGCCTCGGCTCGCTCTTCCTACATGATCGCTTCTTGTGCGGAATAATTCCTAGCTCGCCGATGGCTTCAGAGTTGGTCTTCTCGAAGTTTTGCTTTCGCACTGCATTCCGCAATCTTTTCGTTATGAGTTGTGTGCTTCGGTTACCCGACTTTCTTGTGTTTAGTGCGTTTGGCTTCTCTTAACCCTTAGCCACCGCTTGCCGAAATTTCCACACTATCATCTGTCGACCTGCAGAGCTCGATGAAGGCCTCGCGGCCGTTCCTGAGCTCGTGGAACGGTCGAATCTGTAGTTGTTTCCAGATCTCTCCCACACAACGGCCTCCCAGAAGCTTGGATTACAGAAGTACGCCACTACTCCCAGCCGGAGATTCACGATTGAAAGCAGAATGACATGAGCTACACGCAGCTCCGATTTTTTTTTTTTTTTTTTTTGTTGTGTCTGACCTACTTTGAAAGACTTTGTAGTCGACTTACTTACTACTATCGCTGTTGGAAACCAGGTGATAACCGCACAGTATTTTAGAGACGATCAGGTAATGAAAATTTAGAATAAGTAAAACAGTATCAAAAGAAGTTGTGTGGTGGAGCAGCACATGCAATTCACGCTTCCTAGATAATCGTTACTGCATAGAATAATTCTTTTGTCTGCGGCGTCTTTAGTATCCGTCTTCTGGAAGTTTTGCTTGCAGTATATTGTGCAATCTTTTCGTTATGAGTTGGTGCTTGGTTTCCCGATGTTCTTTTGTTTAGTGCATTCGCCTTCTCTTAACCCTGAGAAACCACATACCGAAACTGAGGCACTGCCGGCTGTTCATAAGCAGTGCTCGATGAAGTTATTTCGCTTTTTATTCGTTGCCTTTAATATTCTTCTCATCAGTGGTGAGTGCTGCCTGCAGAAAGCGTTTATCTTGCGAATTCGCGTGAAAGTTTGTGTTCCCTGTGAGGCCCACTACTTGGGATTAACTTGACTGCTCCAGCCAGGTGGCTCGTTGGTCTAGGGGTATGATTCCTGCTTTGGGTGCAGGAGGTCCCGGGTTCAAATCCCGGACGAGCCCTGCCATTTTGACCGTGCTGAAGAGTAGGTGGAACTCAGCCCCGGTTGCAGCTCCTCAATGAAGAGTTGACGCCTGTTATAGCACGTGGATATAACAAGAATGCGGCACCAGTAAAGTACGTAGGTGGAATTCGGTAGAAAGGCAGACGGTAATTTTGCATGCAACGGAAAACAAGGTTGTCTTTGCGGGATATGTGCACCGTGAGTGGAGATTCAGCTTAATTGTGCGACAGTCTACCCTCATCTTACTAGCGACGGCAACAACCAAGGGGTGGCATGTAAGATTGAGCGTGGCTAAGAGTTTCTCATTATTAGTTTGCATCACACTTTGACAGAGCTGTGACAAGGCGAGTAGGGTGAGCTCAGGAAAGCCAGTAGCAAGCGCACTTGAAGTAGCCCTGAAGAACCGGATTATAAATTTTGCCAGCCATAATGGAGCTAGGGGCGTTCTCAGTTACCAAATACCGGTGCAATAAGAGAGCAAAAGTATTTGACAGTAAAATGACGCCCTATCCGTCTAGCATACAACATTGCTTGTCTCTGCATACGCGGACGTGAGGTCATCTCGGAAATGAAATCCGAAATGTAGATTAAAATTGTTGTGCTCCCGCCCGGCATCGAACCGGGGACCTTCTGCGTGTAAAGCAGGCGTGATAACCGCTACACCACGGAAACAACGGTCATTTTCATGTACCACCCGGAGACTCGTAATAGCAACAGTTTCTCTTCTGTGTTAGCAAGGGCATCGGCTACGAGCTCCCTCCGATTCGTGAAGTTCCTGTAGTAAAAGACGTCGATGGAAACAATCCAACCGCGACAGACAGGGAGAACGCTGGCTGAGCTGCAGCCCTACATGGTCAGGCCATCAAAGGTGGCGTCATTCACATGCAGTGCGTTTTCGGAACGAATAGGCTCGTTGGTCTAGGGGTATGATTCCTGCTTCGGGTGCAGGAGGTCCCGGGTTCAAATCCCGGACGAGCCCTTGCGTTTTGTACAACGGTGTGGTAACAAATCGCATGGCGGCGGCTGTGTCGCGCATTTCGAGGCCTCCAAGTCAGCGCTAAAATCCGACAACCAGTTCTGAAACCGTTTCATGTTTCATTTGAGCCATGTGCACCCTGCTGATGGAACGTTTGAAGTTGGTTTAAATGAACACAGTAGAGATCGTAGCAAGTGTCTTGCTGAGTGCGACGAAAACGGGTTTCCGCCCGCAATCGAGCCGGGGACCTTCTGCGTGTTCGGCACGGCGCCTGGGCTCGGCGGCAGCTGCTGCTCTTTCCTTCCTTACGAGATACCGTCGATTCGCGCAGTCGTTATTGCAAAAGATGTCACCAAAGGCAATCGCTTCGTTAGCGGCACTTTGCCTGGGCTCGGCGGCAGCTCTACATGGAGGCACCAGCAGCCCAGCCAGGCCGCCGCCGGCACCGGTGCGCCACAGCGCAAGGAGCCGGCGGCCGCCCTGCAATGCCCCTGTCGTTGCATATTCCACCCGCCCCATATCCTCCCCATGTCTGACTCACTACCCCAAATGACACTGCAGTCGACGTGCTTATTACTATCGCTTTTGGAAGAACCAAGGCGCAGTATTCTAGTGTCGAACCGGTACTGCAAATTGGGATTAAGCAAAAATTTATTGTGTGGTCGAGCGACAGCCTCGGCTCGCTCTTCCTACATGATCGCTTCTTGTGCGGAATAATTCCTAGCTCGCCGATGGCTTCAGAGTTGGTCTTCTCGAAGTTTTGCTTTCGCACTGCATTCCGCAATCTTTTCGTTATGAGTTGTGTGCTTCGGTTACCCGACTTTCTTGTGTTTAGTGCGTTTGGCTTCTCTTAACCCTTAGCCACCGCTTGCCGAAATTTCCACACTATCATCTGTCGACCTGCAGAGCTCGATGAAGGCCTCGCGGCCGTTCCTGAGCTCGTGGAACGGTCGAATCTGTAGTTGTTTCCAGATCTCTCCCACACAACGGCCTCCCAGAAGCTTGGATTACAGAAGTACGCCACTACTCCCAGCCGGAGATTCACGATTGAAAGCAGAATGACATGAGCTACACGCAGCTCCGATTTTTTTTTTTTTTTTTTTTGTTGTGTCTGACCTACTTTGAAAGACTTTGTAGTCGACTTACTTACTACTATCGCTGTTGGAAACCAGGTGATAACCGCACAGTATTTTAGAGACGATCAGGTAATGAAAATTTAGAATAAGTAAAACAGTATCAAAAGAAGTTGTGTGGTGGAGCAGCACATGCAATTCACGCTTCCTAGATAATCGTTACTGCATAGAATAATTCTTTTGTCTGCGGCGTCTTTAGTATCCGTCTTCTGGAAGTTTTGCTTGCAGTATATTGTGCAATCTTTTCGTTATGAGTTGGTGCTTGGTTTCCCGATGTTCTTTTGTTTAGTGCATTCGCCTTCTCTTAACCCTGAGAAACCACATACCGAAACTGAGGCACTGCCGGCTGTTCATAAGCAGTGCTCGATGAAGTTATTTCGCTTTTTATTCGTTGCCTTTAATATTCTTCTCATCAGTGGTGAGTGCTGCCTGCAGAAAGCGTTTATCTTGCGAATTCGCGTGAAAGTTTGTGTTCCCTGTGAGGCCCACTACTTGGGATTAACTTGACTGCTCCAGCCAGGTGGCTCGTTGGTCTAGGGGTATGATTCCTGCTTTGGGTGCAGGAGGTCCCGGGTTCAAATCCCGGACGAGCCCTGCCATTTTGACCGTGCTGAAGAGTAGGTGGAACTCAGCCCCGGTTGCAGCTCCTCAATGAAGAGTTGACGCCTGTTATAGCACGTGGATATAACAAGAATGCGGCACCAGTAAAGTACGTAGGTGGAATTCGGTAGAAAGGCAGACGGTAATTTTGCATGCAACGGAAAACAAGGTTGTCTTTGCGGGATATGTGCACCGTGAGTGGAGATTCAGCTTAATTGTGCGACAGTCTACCCTCATCTTACTAGCGACGGCAACAACCAAGGGGTGGCATGTAAGATTGAGCGTGGCTAAGAGTTTCTCATTATTAGTTTGCATCACACTTTGACAGAGCTGTGACAAGGCGAGTAGGGTGAGCTCAGGAAAGCCAGTAGCAAGCGCACTTGAAGTAGCCCTGAAGAACCGGATTATAAATTTTGCCAGCCATAATGGAGCTAGGGGCGTTCTCAGTTACCAAATACCGGTGCAATAAGAGAGCAAAAGTATTTGACAGTAAAATGACGCCCTATCCGTCTAGCATACAACATTGCTTGTCTCTGCATACGCGGACGTGAGGTCATCTCGGAAATGAAATCCGAAATGTAGATTAAAATTGTTGTGCTCCCGCCCGGCATCGAACCGGGGACCTTCTGCGTGTAAAGCAGGCGTGATAACCGCTACACGACGGAAACAACGGTCATTTTCATGTACCACCCGGAGACTCGTAATAGCAACAGTTTCTCTTCTGTGTTAGCAAGGGCATCGGCTACGAGCTCCCTCCGATTCGTGAAGTTCCTGTAGTAAAAGACGTCGATGGAAACAATCCAACCGCGACAGACAGGGAGAACGCTGGCTGAGCTGCAGCCCTACATGGTCAGGCCATCAAAGGTGGCGTCATTCACATGCAGTGCGTTTTCGGAACGAATAGGCTCGTTGGTCTAGGGGTATGATTCCTGCTTCGGGTGCAGGAGGTCCCGGGTTCAAATCCCGGACGAGCCCTTGCGTTTTGTACAACGGTGTGGTAACAAATCGCATGGCGGCGGCTGTGTCGCGCATTTCGAGGCCTCCAAGTCAGCGCTAAAATCCGACAACCAGTTCTGAAACCGTTTCATGTTTCATTTGAGCCATGTGCACCCTGCTGATGGAACGTTTGAAGTTGGTTTAAATGAACACAGTAGAGATCGTAGCAAGTGTCTTGCTGAGTGCGACGAAAACGGGTTTCCGCCCGCAATCGAGCCGGGGACCTTCTGCGTGTTCGGCACGGCGCCTGGGCTCGGCGGCAGCTGCTGCTCTTTCCTTCCTTACGAGATACCGTCGATTCGCGCAGTCGTTATTGCAAAAGATGTCACCAAAGGCAATCGCTTCGTTAGCGGCACTTTGCCTGGGCTCGGCGGCAGCTCTACATGGAGGCACCAGCAGCCCAGCCAGGCCGCCGCCGGCACCGGTGCGCCACAGCGCAAGGAGCCGGCGGCCGCCCTGCAATGCCCCTGTCGTTGCATATTCCACCCGCCCCATATCCTCTCCATGTCTGACTCACTACCCCAAATGACACTGCAGTCGACGTGCTTATTACTATCGCTTTTGGAAGAACCAAGGCGCAGTATTCTAGTGTCGAACCGGTACTGCAAATTGGGATTAAGCAAAAATTTATTGTGTGGTCGAGCGACAGCCTCGGCTCGCTCTTCCTACATGATCGCTTCTTGTGCGGAATAATTCCTAGCTCGCCGATGGCTTCAGAGTTGGTCTTCTCGAAGTTTTGCTTTCGCACTGCATTCCGCAATCTTTTCGTTATGAGTTGTGTGCTTCGGTTACCCGACTTTCTTGTGTTTAGTGCGTTTGGCTTCTCTTAACCCTTAGCCACCGCTTGCCGAAATTTCCACACTATCATCTGTCGACCTGCAGAGCTCGATGAAGGCCTCGCGGCCGTTCCTGAGCTCGTGGAACGGTCGAATCTGTAGTTGTTTCCAGATCTCTCCCACACAACGGCCTCCCAGAAGCTTGGATTACAGAAGTACGCCACTACTCCCAGCCGGAGATTCACGATTGAAAGCAGAATGACATGAGCTACACGCAGCTCCGATTTTTTTTTTTTTTTTTTTTTGTTGTGTCTGACCTACTTTGAAAGACTTTGTAGTCGACTTACTTACTACTATCGCTGTTGGAAACCAGGTGATAACCGCAC